>NW_027527824.1:1063222-1102345 GCF_008692635.1 Crocuta crocuta
GGGGGGTGATGGGCATGGAGGAGGGCACTTGTTGGGATGAGCACTGGGTGTTATATGGAAACCAACTTGACAATAAACTATGAAAGTAAAAAAAAAAAAATTGCCAAAATGTCTTCCAAAATGGTATGCCATTTTGAATAGAGTTACTAAATTTCCCAACTTGAATTCAATTTTTCTGATCCTTTCCTTTGTTTCCCAAGCTGGTAGTCAGGAGATTTCCCTCATCAGGCAAAGGGCACTGGCTTTGCCATCAGATCTGAGTATAAATCCTGACTCCAAAAACTTAAAAACCATTTGAATACTGTGTGACTTTGGGCAGGTTAGTGAATCTCTCTGAGCCTCACATTGAGATGTAACTCTGGATATGTGCATGATGTCACAGGTTATGTTCTCTAGGAGGTGGATTCTGAGAGGGCGCTTAGCCTCTGGGATGTCAGCCCTTGGTCTCTATACCCACAGAAAGGAGGGAAGGTGGCGGAATTGGGCAGAGGGAGAAGCTGGACAGAAATGGTCCATCAGAGCTGTCCTGATCTGGGCTGAAGTGGTCAAGCCTTTGTGTCCCGTCCAGATCAGCCATCGGATTGGTGCCCTCTTGGAGGCAGCTGTCTGCACCTGGCACAGTGTCCTTCCTCGAAGGTGCGTCTGGGTGGCACACTCCAGTATCCACCACTATGTGCCTTCAGGCCAGTCCTTCCCTTCCCAGAGCCCCCTCGGCTTACCTGTGTATGAGTGGCCAAGACCTCAGCCCCAGCCAATCCTTGTATAGCGCTTTGCAGTTCACCAAGTGGTTTCGTGGACCTTATTTCACAACAATCCTACGATGCCAGTAATTAGTCTCCCCCAGTGGGCTCTAAGGCAGTGCTGCTCCAGCGTGGTCCAAGGACAGGGCTGTGTCCATTAGTTGATTGTTACTGGTTCCTGACAAAGTAAGTACAGAATTCGAGAGTAACTGCTCAGAGACTTTAGAGCAATGTGGCAGAGTAATTTCATGTCTGTTGAAAGTACATATAAAAACGTGGGCTTGTACTATGTTTATCTTTGTTTTCACATTCCATTTTTCTGGTAATTTATATTGTATTTTTACAAATGAATAGATCCAAAATGGATTAGAGAACCTCCCACCCCACCCCAACACACGCACACGAATATGGTCATCTGCCACACACATTTTGCGAGGCATTGATCTAGGCATATCCAAATGCCAGCTTCTGACAACTTTTGCATTTTTTAAAGGGGGAGGCCCCCTTTGATCGTTAATCATTGCATTTTATTAATGGGCCCAGGGTTTACTGCTGGATTTTGTTCTTTTCAGTGTCCCTTTAAAAGGGGCTACCAGAGGGGCTACTAGAAAAAGCCTGCCTGCCTGTCTATTTCCACTCATTCCCTCACTGAAGACGTATCACTGAACACTTCAACTGGTTAAAGGTTTTCTGGCAAATGAGGGTGAAGAGTTAGAGTCTAAGAAAAGCCCAAACCTCATTCATGACCCACAAGCTCTACCAGGTCTTTCGAAATCCATTTCCTGGCATTTCCAAAGGGGAGGGGTAAGGAATAAGAATTTATTGAGTCCTCATTTGTGGGTGAAGCTTTTACAGGTGATGAAACCACGCCTCGGGGAGGTGTGTGACGTGGCCAGGCAGGTGGGAGTGGTGCCATGAGCGAGCCTTGCTGGTTCTCGGGCCCGGCCACCTCCATTGTGCCATTCTGCCCAGTTTGAGAAAACTAGGCAGAGTGGGAGCAACACGAAATAGCTGTCTGGTCAAGCAGCCTTCATACTGAGACCAGGATTCCAGAAAGTCCTTTAACCTCTCTGACACACGAACCCCATTTAGCATAAGAGTGGGTGTCACTGCGATATCATTGAGATGGTGCGTGTAGAGCATCCCGCCAGAGCCCTGCATGTACTAGGTTCTCAGTAAGTGGCTCAACCTGCTGGCTCTGTCCTTCTGTGTGGTCGTTAAGACAGATGCCCAGTTCAGCCCAAGACATCCACTGCCCTTCTGGTGCCGCCCATGACCCACTCCAGCGCAAGGACCTTCCAGGTCTCCTCCCTACCTTGGGGATAAATTGCTGACTCCTTGACTGGACATTTGGGTTTCCCCAGAGAGGAGGCAAGGCAAAGTTTGGGAACCTGGCTGCCTTGCTCACCACTCCCTTAGTCAAAGTCTGCTGAACAAAAGCCTAAAGCCCCAGCCTCCTCTTCCCTACGCCTCACTCTTGTCCCCTGAGCCATGACAGCAGCCATCACCCACGTGTGCCCTGCACTGCCCATCCTCCCTGCCTTTGCTCACTCAGCATCTTCTGTCCTCCATGCCTCAGCCTCCTCCTGAACCCTTGCAAAGCACGGCCAGGCCCCTGGTGAGGCCAGCACTTGGCCCATGCCACGTGGCTGCTGGCATTGCTAAGCTGGCTGACCCCCGTCTGACCTGTCACCATAAAGCAGTGTCAGACAGGCTGGGCCCCAATGGGCCCTTTGCTCCCTGTGGGTAATGGCATCTGAGAACTTTTTCCCAGGCCAAAGGGCAGCCTGATTTCTAGAGGAGACTCCAGCTCACCCCACACTTGAGGGCCTCTGACCCTGATTACTGCACCTTCCAAATCCTGCTGTCCTCTGGCTGTCTGAATCTCTCTGTGTGTGTACGCGCGGTCGGGGAACTGTCTTCCTGCACGATGTGGAGGCCCCTGAGGCAGGCTCTGAGGGGCCCTGAGGGGGATGTCAGTCAGGAGGGACTAAGTGATAGCTGAACTCCTACAGGTGGTGTTCTGGCACGGGGTACTAGTTGGGAGGCTAACTACTACAGCAGTCATGGGAAAAGGCCGTGTTTTACTCACAGTGTAGTGAGGATGCTCCTATCTGGGCAGATTTCTGGGGCAGCCCTCCTCCGAGAGCAGGCTCCACCTTTTCTTGTGCTGATATTGTCTTCCACACAGGGTGCCCAAGGTCACTGTGAAAAGGGGGGAAATTCTCTGCCCTCTGGCCCCCCAAGTCTCTCGCCCCTCCCTTTCTCCCATCCTGACACCTTCAAATCTCATGGTCACCTCTTACTCCAGCCTGGCCAGGCTAGGAGGTCAGGGCCAGCATTCTGTCCTCTGATCTCTGTTCAAACTGTCCCCACCCATCTGAGAACCCTCTCAGGGGCCAGCCAGGCAGCTACTTTGTGCGCCCACACACAGTGTGGTGTCACCCTCAGAGGCTGAGGGGGAGTAACGGCATTAGCCTGAGACACTGACCATTTCAGGGAGTTGGTTTTATTCAGAGAGTGGAGGCAGGTGCTATATGTGGGTAGGCTGGAGGGGGATCACTGGAGGCAGGAATGTCGTGCACAGGGCTGTGACCAGCCAGCAGCCATCCAGGTGCTCAGAGCCACAGCAGGGGAAGGAGGAAATCTGGGGCACCCAGTGGAAAGCCTACATCTACCAAGGGCATTAGGGAAGTCTTCCTCTAAAAGAGGAAACCACATCTCTGAGGGCTCATTACCATCATTAGCCAGCCTCCAAGCTTGGCCTCCAGTGACCTCACCCCCTGGGATCCCCACTCTTGTCCAGAGTGTCTCACATGCCACCAACACAATGAGGCAGAATTTATGGTGTGTGACGCAGGAGGTAGGCCATAAAAGGCAGTGTGGCTCTTCTCTCTCCAAGCTTGCTCTGGAAGAAGCTACACCACGGGCAGGCAGCCCTCTGGAGAGGTCCACACAGACAGGTCCAGAGCCTCCTGCCAACAGCCACGTGGCTGAGCCTGGGGTGGATCCTCCAGCGCTACTCAGGCCTCCTGGGATGCAGCCCCAGCCAACAGCATGGCTGCACCTCCTTATTCACCTGAGCCAGAACCCCTCAGGGAAGCCACTCCCAGATTCCTGACCTCAGAAGCTGTGGGACAGTAAGTGTCTGTGGTTTAAAGCAACTAAGTATTTATTTTATTTATTTATTTTTTTTTTAAGTAAGCCCCACACCTAACGTAGGGCTTAAACTCATGACCTTGGGATTAAGAGTCTCCTGCTCTACTGACTGAGCCAGCCAAGTGCCCCTGGAACATTTTTATATAGCATCAGAGAGCTGATTTAATCACCCCCAAGTGCAAAGCCAAGGTCCAGGTTGTACTTGCCCCAGGCCAAGTGTGCTGGACTGAGAGGAAGTACCATGTGCATAAAATTCATTTATGCAACCAACTCACAGTCAGTGGCATGCTGAGGTGCCCTAGGTCCTGTGCTGCATGCTGGGGTGGGGCTGAAGGCAACAAGGATATGATCTTGACCTTCAGAGGCTTCCCAGTCTACCAAGAGACAGTGAAGTCCACTCACCCACTAATGACCATGGCCCTTTCACCCCTGCGCCTAGCCCCAGAGAGGGGTAACTAACTCTGGCTCAGGGCAGTGAGGTGGGAGGCAGGGTATGAGAATGGGTGGGGTGTCCTGAAGGCTGACAAAGGAAGGTGCACTTTGGGGATGAGTGATGTCAACCAGGTCAAGGAGGAAGCTTGTTCCAAGGAAAGAGAACAGCATGCCCCAGAGCACAGCGGGTGCGAGCACAGTGTGCCCTAGGCAAGTCGTGAGGGGCACCGGGATGATGGGGTGCAGGGGAGGAGATTCATCAGGTGAGGCTGGCGAGGTCTAGGGGCAGATGAGAAAGATTCTAGTTGCCGAGGACTATAGGCATTAGCCTGCGACATTGGAGGCCACTTTAGGGAGTTGGGTTTCAGATGGTAGAGGCAGGTGCTATATGTGGGTAGGCTGGGAGGGGGATCGCTGGAGGCAGGAGTATCATGCATAGGACTGTGACCACCCAGCAGTCACCCAGGTGCTGTGAGAGGAAAGGAAAGTCTTGGGCACCCAGTGGAACCCCTACCTTGACCCAGGGCATTAGGGAAGACTTCCTTGAGTAGAAGAAACTAGTGTTGGAAGATGACTAGGAATTTCCCAGACAAAGGGGGAGGTAGGTGGGGGAGAAGATATTCCCAGCAGAGGGAACAGCCTGGGCAAAGCCTACAGGAAAGAGAGCAAATCTGGTACAAGTAACTGCAAATGGTTCTGTGTGATGGGAGCCCGTGGCTAATGGAGGAGGGGAAATGAAGGATGGAGAAAACTGGGCCAGATGGTGGAAGAGTGGTGAATGGCAGGCTAAGAAGCTTGGGCCACAACGTGGATATCTGTCTTCCATCAAGCCCTCCAGATCCACTCTCCACCTGTCTCCACCAGGCTCTTTCCTGGAGACCTACCTGTGTGGACTGCGGCCACAGGCCATTGTGCCCTCCAGCTTGCAGTTGGATTTGGGCAATAGGGAACCTTAGCAGAAGAGGGAGGGAGAGAGGAAAGTGGGAATGCCCGCTCCTGGCTCTTGCCCTGCAGGGTCACCCGCACAGTCTGTGGTCTCCGACCAGCGATGGCCCCTGCATGCAACACACTGCACTCTACCGGTTTGGGTCACTGCCCCCCCGTGTGGTTTCCCATGCACCTCAGAAGATCATTCCTTCATTAAACCCTCCTTAAATTATCCTGCCTTCAACATGCCATCTGGTCCCTGTTGGGATACAAGGTGATACAAACTCTAGGAACAATGGAGAGCCACAGAAGGGAATTGAGTAGGGGTTGACACAACCAGATTTGTGTTTTAGACAGCTCTTCATGGATGGTCATTGAGGATAGATTGGGGCAAGCGGCAGAGGCTGAACTGGGGCCCTGGGGACAGAATATAGCTCTATCACCATCACACAGCGAATTCCAGACTTGTGGGAACTGTTCAGTAGATTGTTTGCAAAGATGGCCGCAGAATCCCCTCATGAACCTCCAGCCTTTTGTATTGTGACATTGATGCTCCTCCCAGGTGGAGGCGGAGTCTACTCCTCACCCCTGAAACTAGGGGGTGGGGGGTAGGGCGCCTCATGAATTGCTCTGATCAACAGAATATGATGAAGTGACTGTGCAAGTTGCTCAGCCCAGGACTTAGGAGGTCTTGCAGCCTTGCTTTCATTCTTACAAAATCTAACCACGACTGAATGCTGAAGACCCATCAGTATGGGGAGGGTCCCCATGCCCACCTGAGGAAAGATACCCAGCCAGTCCCCCTACACCCCAGTGGGCCCAGCCCCTGCTGAATGCAGCTTCATGGAGCCCAGGACAACCCACAGAATTGTGGGAAATAATAATGCCTTGCTTCTTTGGCTATTCCGTTTTGGCATGGCCCACTATACAGCAACAGAGAGCTACAATGGGCGAGTACTTCTCTCGTTTGCAAAATCTTGCCCTTCCCTTCATGGCCCTGCCCACCTATCACTCCCTCCCCTTCTTTCTGGCTGAAAACCATCACTCCCTCCTCTGAACTCCACTGTTCTTTGTTCCCACCTCTCTTTGTGACCCTTCTAACATGCTGCCTCGTAGGATAACAGGCACCTTCCTGAGTACATTGATCACCTGGGTCCTAATTTACACGTTCTCCACATCATTCCAGACATGACGTGGAGTGGCTTATACACTCAAAATATGAGTGTGCTTACTTACTATGCTTACAGCTTCATTTCTCAGATGGCAAAATTGAGGTTTGGAAATGACACGACTTGCCCAGGGTCACCAAAATGGATGAGCTAGGATTTAAACCCAAATTTATACCTTTTACATGTCCCCCATTTGTAGTTACTGGTATGATTTGCTCCAGGAGGGAAAGGACCCTGCTTTGCTGCTGGAGGATGAGAGAGGAGTCACAAGTAAGGTCCCTGCCCTGGGCATCCTGTTTTTCACTATTGATGTGTGTCCCAAACCCAGGAATCCAGAATTCTTCCCATAGGTGCATCTGTCCCCATCTCACCCACAGGGCAGACACACACAGACATGCACCCCTTGCGTCTGGTCTTTATTCTCTGTGTTGGTCTGCCCTGTGTCTTAACGTAGCCTCTCACCTTCCTGCCCAACAGAACAGGCCCAGGGAGGGTAAGCTTGGGGCCATCGGATCAGGAAGAAGCGTCAACATGGCATTATCTGGCCCAGTCTGATCCTCCTTCTGGGAAGATGAGATAGGGCTAAAGGCCACAGGGCCAGGTGGGGGAAGAGAGGCTTTGGCCAGCCTCTTTGTTGGGAGATGGAGAGGAACAGAAGAAGGCTACAACAGAATTTGTTGAGCTGACATTTATGGAGACCTCCCACCTTTCTGTGCTAAGGTCAGGGGCTGAAATCACCATGGACAAGTAAGAGGTGCTTCATGGAGCTCTGTGCCTATGTACTGTCAGAGCTTAGACTCTAGGTTCATCTCAGTTAGGCAGGGAGACTGAGGCTCAGAGGGAGGGTGAAGAGGTCTGCCCACTGTCATATAACAGAGCATGGCTATATGAGCACAGTAACAGAGCATGTTTCTCCTTAACCACCTTTCGGGCCCCTGTGACTGCCAGTCTACAGTTCAGAGGATCCAGAAACTCACAGGTGCCTGGCATGAGCGCAGAAGTTCAAGGCCATCTCCTCCTCTCTGGCTCAGGGAGGGAGGAAAGGGGACATGAGAGTGCAGGGTGAGGGACCCTGTAGGAGACGGGGCTGGAGCTTGGGGCTTCTTTTGGCTGTTACTCAAGGCAGAGGAAGAAAACCTGGTGACAGCTACTGTTCTCTTTCTCTGCCTTTTGAGTGACATTATAACAGGGGATAGAGACCTCAGAAATCACTCTCTTCCAGCTCTCTGCCCCCTTCAGAGAGGAGGAGGAGGCCAAGGAGAGGGAGGCTTGAAGGGACTTTGCAGCAGGAGTGCAAATCAGCAATGCCCAAATTGGCAGCTGAGACTCGGGGCCTGGCATGGTTGGATTTGCAAAAGTTTGGGAAGGCTATGAAGATATGCTCAACAGACTCCTCCAGGAAGCCTTTCCAGATCGCAGTGCCTCCAGCTGGGCTCCCTAATGCCAGCCCTGTCCTCTGGGGAGCCATTCAGCAGAACTCCAAGTGCTGGTCCACAGGGACATTGTACTTGAGCTTGTGGGCTTCGAAGAGGTCACACAGCTCCTTGATGTAGCGCTGATGAAGCTTGTCCACCTCCTCCTGTGAGGGATGCAGCGTCTTTTGCACCTCAATGGGTTTTCCTACTGCAAGACACAAATGTGGGTGCTAGACCAGAGCAGGAGCCACGGGGTTGCAGGGGCCCTTGGGGCAAGTGCCCACCCCCAAGGGCATCTCTGCAGGAAAGGGCTCTTATTTCCATCCCTTTCTGCCCTGTTTTGGATGATGGATTCTAAGATGTTATGGTAACTCCAAGATTCTGACTTAATAACTACACCAGCTGGCATTGCAATGTGCCATGCAATGTGTCAGGCACTTTCCATGCATTATCTCTAATCCTCATAACAACTCTATGGGGATAGAAACTCTTCCTATTCCCAGTTGACAGGTGAGGAAATGAGGCTCAGAGCAGTTAAGTAACTTGTTCAAGGTCACACAGCCAGGAAGAAACAGTTCCAATTTTTAAATCCTGAGGATATGCTCTTAATTTCCAGGCTACACTGTTCGGGGAGCCCAAGATGTCACAATTAGAAGTGCTTATAGTTTGGGGCACCTGGGTGGCTCAGTGGGTTGAGCGTCCAACTTCGGCTCAGGTCATGATCTCACAGCTCGTGGGTTTGAGCCCCACATCAGGCTCTGTGCTGACAGCTCAGAGCCTGGAGCCTGCTTCAGATTCTGTCTCCATCTCTTTCTGGCCCTCCCCTGCTCATGCTCACTGTCTCTCTCTCTCAAATATAAATAAACATTAAAAAGAAAAGAGAAAAATAAAAAGGAGTGCCTATAGCTCTAGGGTGAGGTGGGACTACAGCCCAGGAAGCGCTTCTTTCCCTCCTGCTCTCCACCTGGCCCATAATGCCCCCTTTGTTCTAGGGAGGAGTCAGGAAGCCCTAACTAACCTCCTTCCTCTGGCTCTGCCTGGCTGGGAAGGTAGCTCCTTTGCCTTTTCCTGGAGGCAGCAGCGGTGTTTTTTTTTACCTTAAAAAAAATTTTTTTTTAATTTGATTGATTTATTGATTGTTACTCTACCTACAATTCTAACAGACTTGGAATGCCCTTTCTTAGTATCCACCTTCTCCAATAAGTCCTATTAGATCCTCTAAGTTAAATTAAAAACTCTTCTTCTCTAGCATAATAAAGAGTCAAATTGGTCCTGATTCAGTCCTCAACTTTGTTACTCAAAGGTAGTATGATCTTTTGGAAGTTACTTAACTTCTCCGAGCCTCAGTTTGCCACGAGTGAAATAGGGATAATAGTCCCTACCTGGAAGGCCCTTAGGCTAAATTGAGCTGCTGCAAGTAAGGAAGCCAGTGCAGTGCCTGGCACGCAGCAGGTACTCTGTAATCAGTGACTACTGTTCTTTGTGCCTCTGTTACAGTTCCCATCCCAAAGTGCCCTGTATTAGGTCTATCTGCTTATGTGTATGTTTCCCAGTCTAGAATGTGAGCTCCATTCTAGATGGGCAAGGATGTGTGACCCATCTCCATGTCCCCCTTGCAGGCCCCTTTTCCCTGGAGCCGATCCCCCATCCCCTCGCCACAGGCTGGGTCTCAGCTCACCCACGGTGGTGATGGGCTGGCGGTAGGGTATAAGACCAAAGCTGTACTGGAAGACACCACGGCCATGAAAGAGCGGGAGGGAGATGCCCATGATCTTCTGCAGCCGGTTCTGGATCCAGCGCAACCAGGAGCCGGGAGAATTCGCAACCTGGTCAAATAGTTCATTCTCCCCGAAGGAGAAGATCGGCACGAGAGCAGCCCTGGAGGGAGACAGGAAGAGAATACGCATGGAAGGCCCCAAAGAAGACCCCAGCTAGCTTCCTGCAGGGACCCAGTGAACAGGAATTGGAGCAGAGGACAGAGCCCCAGGCCAGGAGTAGGAAGCCTGAGTTGTCTACCAGACCTGCTGTAGCTTCATTCTCTGAACTTGGGCAGGACCTGGCCCCTCTCAGGGCCACAACCTCCCAGTTGTAACAGGACAGACAGACCAGAATGCTTCAGAGAGTCCTCCCAGACATAAAACGTCTGTGAACTTTGTAGAAAACATCTCCAGCCCCAGCTAGCTTGTATTCTTCAAAGATGCTTCAAAGTAGAACGGCTCTGTGATATGCCCCAAACTCCATTTTCCCGGAGACTATGGATGTCAGCTCTAGTGCCAGCTTTGGGCAAATATAGCCCTTCCCACCTAGTCCCTTTGATCGCCGTGCTTCCCTTCTGAAATCTTTTCTGGGTATTTGGGCATGCCATAGCATGTTTCTCTTCAAAGTAGAATCTTTATTGTAAAGAGACTAAGACTCTCCTCCCTGCCCCAATACAATCTGCATTAGTTTGGTGTTTTCCTGCCAAAATCTGGTCCTTGCCAATCTCCAGCTGAACTGAGAGCCCTCTTCCCAGATACCCATGCATCAGGGCGAGTCTGACGAAGCCCTTGCGGTTCCGCAGCAACAGCGTGTAGGCTCCAGGCCTGGCATTCAGTGCCTCCTGGGCACCACCTACGATGATGGCCAGTAGATTGCCACCTTCCTTCCTGCTGAGAATGTGAGCAGCACTCTCCTTGTCTGAACTGACCAGCCCTGGGAAGAGAAGAAGGTGGTCAGGTATGGGGGAAGGGAGCAGGGATTGTCGAGTGGATGTGACCCAAGAAAGGGATCACCAAAAGTGGCCACAGAGGCCTGGGTACCCACCCCACCCACTCCAGCTTGCATTTCCCTGAAGACTGGAACTGAGTCCTCTCCCTTTTCCTAAAACCCTCACCAAGCTCATTGCCCCACATGATGCTATGGGAAGTACTTCCTTGGGTCTAGCCACCTCCCATTGCACATGCTCTTATCAGAAGTACAGAACTGCTGGGGCACCTGGGTGGCTCAATCAGTTAAGCATCCGACTTGGGCTCAGGTCATGATCTCATGGCTCATGGGTTTGAGCCCCGTGTTGGGTTCTGTGCTGATTCTGTGTCTCCTTTCTATCTGACTCCCTCCCCCACTCATTCTCTCTCTCTCAAAAATAAACATTAAAAAAAAAAAAACCCACAGAACCGATGGCAGCCCTTACCACAATGCCTCTTCCCATGCCTCCAGCCTCATCCTCTCAGGCTCCCCAGGGGTGTGAAGACTCACCCCCTGACATGATGTAATCCCTGAAGAAAGGAGCCCGGAACCACAGGGTCAGCATCATCAGATGGGGGCGTATGCCAGGGAAAAGCGAAGGGAAGCCCGTGCTCTCTGTGCACAGGTTGACAAAGGCTCCAGCAGCCAGGACCCCGTGGGGGTGGAAGCCAGCAAGGTAGTTCCGGGAGGGGTCCAGCTCAGCAGTCTTGACCAGCTGCAAGGACAGCGACCTGGTGAGCTGGACCTGTGTGCCAACCCTGACCACGCCACTCGTCAGTGTCGCTCCCCCTCTCTGAGCCTCAGGCTCTTGTGAGGATCGAGATATGATGTGTGAATGCACCCGTGATACCGTCTCAGTTCACTGCTGGCTTCAGACAAATTACTTCCCTCTCAGGCTCTTCATCTGCAAAATGGGGACATTTAGCTCTGTCCTGCCTTCCTCCCAGGACTACTGAGAAGCTTGAGTCTGTTGGTGCTCTGGAATTACCAAGATTATGACAGGACCAGATATAATTCGAAGGCATCAAAGTGACACACAGGGGCGCCACCCTGCTGGAAAAGCTCCGTTTTCACAAAACTCAATATAAGAAAAATTGGCACTTAAGTGAGCATTTGCAAGATATAGCATGAGTGGTTGAAAGAGCGTGCAGTCCAGGAGGCTGGTTCAAGTCCTGTTTACCCTTCTGGAGAAAGCAAGTGGCTCCCTGCGGCTCCCTGTCCCCCTCCCCAACCCTCCTCCGCCCCCTCATCTCCATTTGTCCCTTCATCTTTCTTTCCCCAGCCCTGCGCTCTCCCTGCAGCGAGCAACTTGCCAGAGTCTGGTCAGGCCTGCAGCATGGAGGGAGGAGCAGGGACCGTTGACTCATTGCACATTGACTGGGAGAGGAGAGCTGTTGTCCTTAGCAGCTCCTGCATGAAGTGCAGTGAGGGTGGAGGGGCAGGAACTGAGCTAACAAAT
Organism: Crocuta crocuta; assembly: GCF_008692635.1. Classification (NCBI taxonomy): domain Eukaryota; kingdom Metazoa; phylum Chordata; class Mammalia; order Carnivora; family Hyaenidae; genus Crocuta; species Crocuta crocuta. The sequence continues at coordinate 1,075,248 of NW_027527824.1, forward strand.
ACTGCTGTCAGCCTACCCATTGCTGGACAGCTGCTCCATGGTCCAGTCTGCGAAGATTACTGTGGTGGGCAGTGATTTTGAGTGTGTGTGTGTGTGTGTGTGTGTGTGTGTGTGTGTGGTTGGGGGCAATCCCTTTCCCACCCTGCCAGGACCCACAGGCCCACCCTTTACGCTGTCCTGCACCCTGGGAACACAGCCACCAAAGTTTGAAGGCCCCTGAGGCCCCTGGCCCACGCTCTAAGCCCCTGGCTGGAGACTCTCTGGTAAGACTGGCCAGTCCCTGCCATCTACACTGCTGGGCGTGGGGCAGCCCTTTCCACTCTGGGTCAGCTTTGCCAGGGTGGAAGTTCTTCCTGTCGTCAAGCTAAGACTTGTGACAGGTGACTCCCTGAGGTTTCATGTTGCTGCCTTTGTGGTCGGTGAGGCCTGGCTGCCTGCTTTCAGAGTCCCTGAGGGAACCAGGGGGGCGCAGCGATGGGGATCTGAGCCTGTCCGTCCCATCGAGGCTGAACAGCCACAGATTCTCCTGGACTTGATTTCTGCAATCCACCCTCCTGCCCAGTATGGCCCCCAGTTACCCATGACCCTTTGCAGAGAGGCTGCAGGGACCACAGTTGCGGGAAGGACCATTGCCTCCCATACAAGGACAAACCACTTCTACTCACGCAGTGGTAGACTTACTGGATGTGAAAATAAAGATGGAGGAGAGAAACCTCTGGCTATTCTCAGTGAGAAAGCTACTTGCACAGGAACCTATCTGGCGGTGTTTCCCTACACACATACCTGGCCACCGGCACAGAAGCACTAGCCCATTACTTCCTTCTCAGCCAGTGGGAAGGCAATTTTGTGCGACCTCCATAAAGGCAATTTGGCAAGAGCTATTACAACCAAAAGGCGTAATTGACCTTTTACCCCAGCAACTTCACAGCCGAGGAATTGCTTGTGCCTGTGCAAAATGACATGCGGACAAGATGATGAACCGCAGCATCTTTTTTTTTTTGGACTAGCAACAGCCTGGCATCCCCTCCAACATCCATCAACGGGGCCCATTCAGGCAAACTGTGAAATGCTTACACAACAGAGTCCTCTGCACGCCAAACGCTGGTCATCACAGTTGCCTCTGGGGAGCGAAGGGAGGAGATGAAAACTGAGTGGGTGGGGGGGACCCTTTACCACATACCCTTTGGTCCCTTTTGAATTCTGAACAAGGATGTATTACTTATTTTAGATGAACAATGAATGTATAAATGAACAAAATGAGTGAATAAATGAAAGAATGATTATCCTTAATAAAGAAGCCTTTGTGTCTAGAGACACATCCTGATGAATGTGAGCGCCTGTGCCACTACTTGCACGTGCATTTACATTTGCGTGTCCTGGTGTGTGCACTGATTGGGGCCGTCACTGTCTCGCTAAGGCCTGGTCTGCACCTCCCTAGACATAGTCTCTACTGCTGTTTCTCTGTGCTAACCTCTTCTATCTGTCCCCTGGGCCCAAGTGATATCACTACCTCACTGTGAGAGTCTTTTAAATTTTTTAATTACATTAATTAATTATGTAATGTACATCCAAGTTAGTTAGCATATAGTGGCAGCAATGATTTCAGGAGTAGATTCCTTAATGCCCCTCACCCATTTAGCCCACCCTCCATCCCACAACCCCTCCGCAACCCTCAGTTTGTTCTCTGTATTTAAGAATCTCTTGGGGCGCCTGGGTGGCTTAGTCGGTTAAGCGTCCGACTTTCGCTTAGNCCTGACTGACGAATTTCACTTAGGATAATACCCTCCATTTCCATCTGCATAGTTGCAAACGGCAAGATTTCACTTTTTGATTGCCGAGTAATACTCCATCACATCTTCTTTATCCATTCATCCGTCGACGAACATTTGGGCTCTTCCATACTTTGGCTATTGTTGATAGCACTGCTATAAACACTGGGGTGCATGTGCCCCTTCGAAACAGCACCCCTGTATCCCCTGGATAAATACCTAATAGTGCAATTGCTGGGTCGTAGGGTCTGTGAGGGTCTTGAGATTAGAGACCACCTGTCTGATGCCTCACCTGACCCAAGCACAGGCCTGGAATAGAGGAGACACTCTGGAAAGACTAGAAAGAAGGAAGAAAGGACTCACGAATAGAGGAAGCTGATGCAGCCTCAGAAGGAAGCCCCCTGTTCCCTATCCTGTCCCAACCTGTCACCTGGGTTCCAAGAGCAGGGTAGAGGAGTCTGAGCTGCAAGTCAGGAGACCCACACACCATAATTCACACACCATAAAATTCACCTTTTTTAAAGTGTGCAATTGAGCGGTTTTAGTGTACTTCAGAGGTGAACGACCATCACCCCTCTCTAATTCCAGAGCATTTTCAACACCCCAGAGAGAAACCTCATACCCGTTATCAGGCACACCCCACTCCCCAGCCCCTGGCAACCGCTAATCTGCTTTCTGTGTCTATGTGCTTGCATGTTCTGGGCATTTCCTGCAAACGGAATCACACAAATAGGTGGCCTTTTGTGTCTATCTTCTTTCACTTTTGCAGAATGTCTCCAAGGTTCATCCACATTGAAGCATGTCAGTACTTCATTCCTTTTTCTGATTGAATGCTATTCCATTGTATGGACAGACCATATTTTTGTTCATTTATCTCTTGACAGACATTGAAATTATTTCCACCCTTTGGCCATTAGAAATAATGTAGCCATGAACACTTGTACATTAGTCTTTGTGTGACCATGTTTTCAATTCTCCCAGGGGTGTCACTACTTTGAACCCCAAGAGCCTTGCCTAGAAGACCCCCGCCCTGTAGGAGGAGTGAGGCATCCCGGGGAGATGGCATCTGGACCATGGGTGGGAGGGAGGACCGTGAGCGCTGTGTCTCTGCCCTGTCACCCCAGTCCCAACTCTCAACAAACGCCCTTATGCCTTCTCACACTCTTGGGGTGACCCAAATGCCTCACGAGCCCACTGTCCTGATGGCCTCTTTGTGGTTCACAGAGCACCCACACCATTAGCCTGTGTGAGGACCCCCATTTGACCATTGAGCAAACTGAGATGCAAAGGGGTAAGCGACCTTCCCAAAGCCACAGAGATGACCTGAGCTCAGTTCTGCTGTCTCCTGCCCAGAGCATCAGAGCACCAGGCCAGGAAGCCTTTGTTCCAGACCCCCAGACACGCCATGAGACTCAGGACTATCTCTGGGGTCTTTTCCTTTTTAGTCAAACTTGGAAGACTCTGGGTGCTCAGCTTCCGGAGAAGGTGGTTCCCGCACCAATAACCCGCCTCTCCCTGCTCCAGGGCCTGGTCCTGGAGATCCTGTTCATGACCTATTTATGTACCTTAATTATTGGGCAGTTTAAAAATGCAGGGCAAGCAAGGTCTGGTTCAGTAGTCTGGCTCTGGCCTCAGGCATCTCATTTGTGGCGGATTTCCCAGAGGATTCTGCTATATATCAGAGCTTGAGAATCACCACTTTAAACCCAAGGAATCCCCTTCTAGCTTTAGGCTGTTGGCAGTATACAGGCATCCACAGATGGGGGGGGGGGCAGGGGGAGACTGGGGTCCTTGCCTGTCTCCTCCCATCACGGCCAGCCCCTCAGCTGGTGAGTTCTCCGCCCTGTCTCACCCCCTGGTACTTACAGAGCAGACAGAACAGACACTCACTGACATCTGCAGCTACAGTTCCTCAATTCTAAGAAACAACTTTTTTTCACATCTTAACATTATGCTATCGAGGTACATTTGACAGTTATAATTAGAAGAACTTTTTTCCTAGTAGTACATAAAATACCGGTATGTTTTACCATCAAGGATATCTTAGAATTGAAGACACACGGGATGGAAGGCGTGCCCCAGGCCGTGCGCATCCCCAGACCTGCTGTGCGTCAGGCACCTTGGTACACCTACTTGCTTGTTCCCTCCGCAAGGGAAGTACTGGGGGCAACAGCTCCATTTTACAGATGAGGAAACTGAGACATCAAGTCTATTCACTTGTTCCGGGTCACACAGCTAGTAAAGTGGCAGAGGCAAGACTTTAACACAGGCAGCCTGGCTCTGCGTGTGTAACTTGCGGGCTCTGCCGCCGTGCAGGAGTCCCCAAGTGAAAGGCCGTGCGGGTTAAGGGGCTCAAGCCGTGCACTTCAGGTAAGGGTACCAGCCCAAGTGACACAGCTCATGCCTGGAGAACTTGGATAGCAAAAGGGGCAGGTGAAGCGTGAGCATGGGTCCAGAGTCTAATTTTTGCAAAAATTAGATTTGATTTTAGGTGTCATGGGAGTCACCTCTGTGTTTTAACAGTTTCGGAGTATTCTGGCCGCTTTGTGCAGGATGGACTGTAGGGGGCGTCGGCGGACGCGAAGCCCCGGTAAAGAAATGTTGGTTAGGATGTAGGTAGTGAGTTGGAGAGGAGAGAAGGGTGAGACCCGGAGGAGTTTGGGAGGCAGACCCCAAGCTTCAGAAAAGCAGTTCTCAACTGGGGCCAGTTCCCCTACCCCACCAGAGAACATGTGGTAACGTCTGCAGACATTTTTGGTTGTCACAACTGACAGAGGGGAGTGCTACTGCCATCTAGCGGGTAAAGGCCAAGGATGACGGCAGGCCCCTCCCCCAAATACCCACAGGCCTACAACATTCAGCGTCAAATATCCACGTGCCCAGGGGCAGAAAGCATCTTGAGAGCTGCTGGCTGGGGGGGAGGGGGAGGGTGGAATAGCAAGGACACGAAATGACCGGGAAGGGAACCCCTTATCATTCCCTGCAGGGCACCCTAGAGCTGAGGGGACAGCTGTGCTCAAGGCAGAGGTGAGACTCCTGGGAGGGTCCTGAGGACAGGCGCAAGTCTCTGTGTAGGAAGACCTTCTCCCGTGATGAAAGGAGCCATCACAGGAGGAAGTGTCACCACGTCCAAGTGTAAGCTGGCGATCTGTTCTGGGCCGGTGGCTGGCTACTCCCTCCCTCTGACTCAGGTCAGGAGACCCCAGTATGTTGGAAAGGGGCCAGGGCGGGGGGAGGCACGAAGTCCCTAGTGATACCTGCCGGCTGTGGAGGAACTGAGGAATGTCCCGGGTGTGGGTGGGGAGGTGTTCTGCCCTGTCCCCAGCCTGCAGCCTTTCCTGACACCAGGTCACAGCCCGTCCACAGCATTCTACCCTCCTCAGGCCTGGGCCTGTGCAGACAAGTGTTTGCCCTGGGATGATGAAATCTTCAGGGGCTGGGGGGGGTGGGGAAACCCACCCTTGGGGCTGGTCTTCAGCAGGAGGTGGGATTAGTGCTTCCTCCTCCTGTGCGAAGAAACTCTTCATCATTGACTCTTTGGCGTGAGTTTAGAAAGCTGCAAGGCCCAGAAAAATTTTCTAATTTTGCTTGAAATTCCATCGCTATATGCTAGTTCATAAAATCACACTGAGAACTGACAGAAGCTCAGAAACCCACATTTGACGCAGCAGGGCAGAGGCCCGGGAATGTGAGAGAGCTACAGCAGAGCTGAGACCTCCCTCCCCTCCGCCCACCCCAAGATCTCTGCAGGGCCTGGGCTGTAAAGGTATGTGGAAGAGGGTCTCCGGGGAGGATGTGGAGGAGGGAATCTGCAGGCCGCAGCCTCACCCCTGCAGGCTCCCAGCCTAGGACAGGGGAAGTCAAAGTCCATCTCCCCCTCTGCTGCCTACTTGGCGGTACTGCTCATGCTCTGCAGGGGTGATGCAACAGGTCTGGCACTGGGCGGCGATCCTGAAACCCTACAGCGGAGTTGTGGCAAATCAGGGCAGTGTCCCACCAGTATTAATAGTGCCGAGGTTGAGAGACCCTCCTGGAGGGCAGCCTGGCTGGGGGAGGATCAGGAAGGGCAGTGGATGGGATTGGCATAGACCCTCTTGTCTTTGCTGACAAGATCCTGGGAGGGCACTCTGTAGAGGAAGCAAATATGGAGAGAAGACCTCCCCCAATCTGGACCCTCAGGGCAGCCTCAGCACTGCCCATTCACTCTGCCCTTCAACATCTGTCACTCCTCATGAGGGTAGAATTTTCTGCCAGTCAACTTCCTGCCCTCTGCCCTGCCCTGCCCTGTCCCACTCTTGCCCTTTGCCCAGGAGGCCCTGCTCACTGTGGCACTAGGGGCTTCTGTACTCCAGCCGTTGCCCAGTCCAGGCCCCAGGACTGTCAGAAGGGAGCAAGGCAGGAGCCCTGAGTCCCATGCTGAGTGCCCACGAGTCAGTGAGTTGTTTAACCTCTGTGAGCCTGTGTCCTCCACTCCCTCCTCCTTTACCAGCTGGGGGCAGGAGGAGGCGGGGCTCCAGGATGGAGTGGGAGAAGCCAGGCAGGTGTGAAGGTCAGAAGAGTAGAGCTCTGGGCTGTCCGACGTCTCCACAGCATGCCCAAGCTTCCCTGGAGTCCCCACTGACTTAGTAAAATAGCACTAGCTCCTGGTTTACTGAGAACCTACAAGGCGCTTTCCTGCCTTCTCAGCAAGTCCACCCAACTCAGTGATGTGTGTGGCATTATCTCTTTACATATGAGGAAACTGAGGCTAAGAGAGGCTATGAAACTCACCCAAGGTCACAGTTGGTATGTGGCAGCCCTGGTATTAGGACCTAGTCTGTCCAGCTCCAGAGGCCACACTCTATGCCTTTCTTCTCCTCTGTTTCCAGGGGACGGCCGGCTGACCCTGCCTGGCACCTCTCTGTGTCCCCACTGCCTTCCTACCCTATCCCATCTGGCGAATAAGCCATCCCTGCCCAGCTGCTTACATCTGAGGGTTTAGTCCATCTGGGGTTCAGTAAAGGAGCCAAGGGGTCTGTTAAATCCCAGGATCTGTTTCACTTAGGACTGACATTTGCATCCAGGGTCGCGTATCCACAATGGGATGAGTTGCCCTAAGTCACAGTGAGAGATTCAAAAGTACTCAGAGCAGGAGGGCCCAGTGTGCTTCGTGGATACATGGGGAAACAGGTTCAGAATCGGGCCTTCCTCAAGGGCACACAGTAATCCAGAGTTGGAGGAGGATAGAACCTGAGAACTAGTTCAGGGCCCAGTTTCCCTGACCCTTTGCCTATAGTTGATGCACACACTTTAAAACCAGGAAAAGAGCTTTCTGAGTAGCACTGGTTACACCTTTGTCCCTCTCAGGCTGTCATTCTCCCCATCTGATGAAATGTGGGGCTAGATGGTCTCTTAGGACCTTGAGTTTACTACATTGACCCCCATACCTGGCTGCTGCGGGGTTTACACCTATAAGATGCATATGTGTGCCACGCTATATGCCCCACAGAGCTCCTTCCAACCCTGTATGTTCATCATTCCTCACATTGGCCCCACATCCCCACAGATGGGAAACCATGGCCAGAGAGAAACTGGCCTCTTCCCCAGGCCGCATAGTAGTGTGGCCACAGAGGTCCTACCTCCCAGCCCAGTATTCTACTTCCTGCACACAGGGCCACGCTCCTGCCATGGACATGGCCACGCTCCATCCAGCCCCAGGACTCACCGAGACAGGGAAGTAGTCCCTCATGTACTTCCACAAGAAGCAGCGCCTTATGGATTGGATGGCCCTGCCCCCCTGCCGTGGCTTGTCTCGGTCCAGGTACCACCAGGTCGCATACAGGACACTGAGCAACCAGAATCTTGTGAACAGGAGCCCCACGAAGACGATAATGGAGATCTGGGCTGGGGAGGGAAGCAGGAGCCATCAATGGTCAGAAGTCTGAGAGGAAGGAGGTGATATTGTCCACCCTGAGGCTGCCCATATGCCCAGCACTAGCAGCTCTATCCTGTCCAGCCCATAACCCCGGGAGGAAGAGATCAGCCTCCCACTCCCTCAAGGAGGGAATGCAGCACCTGCCAATGTCACACTGGGAGCACAGATTTGAACCGTAGGTAGGCTGAAGTTCAAAACTCATTTTTCCCACCGCATGGCTCCCTGACCCTGGTCTTCTCTCAACCCCTCCATCTCCCCAGTAAAATAGTCAGCATACATCAGGTGCTCAGTAAATGCTTGCTGGACAACTGATTGGATTATTTCTTTCTAGTCTCCACCTCCTGGGACCTTAGAGAAAACAGAGACGTTCTTTCTCTGTCCAGCCCTCTGCCCCATTTTTCCACAGATAGAGCTGGCCAAATCCTCCTCTTATTAAAACTCTTGCATGGCTTTCCCATGAGGCACTGCCCAGCCAGCTCAGCCTGGCATTCAATCTTCCCATGAGCTGGCTGTACTGCCTCCTGCTCCAGCCTCGCCTTAACCACATGCAACTCCAATACCCTGGCCACACTAGCTGCTGGGTTCCTACAGCTCACTGAGCTCCTTCAATCCCTTAGCTTTTGCTCATGCTGATTCCTCCACCTGCAGGGCCTTTCCTGGTGAAGGGGGGAGGGAGAAAGAAGCCAAGCCCTGGCTGGACCAGGCCCAGTGAGGAATTCCCCGTCTGACCTATAGTTCCGAATCCCTTGCCATAGGCTAGAATCCCGCTTCATCTCAGGGTCCGCTGGTCTGTGGGCCGCCCCTAATCTGATGCTGATGGAAAGAATATTCCCAGAGAATATGGCTCCTTCCCCATCCCATTTCCTCCACTCAACACCATGCACTCATCCTCTTAAAGAAGACCAGCTTCCAGTTGCATATTCTATTTGAAAGTAGGGTCGATTGGGCCTGTCATTCCTGGCAGGTTTCCTGGAGGAGGGGACTTTTGACCCAGTCCGAACAGTGGTAAAATTCCTAAGCCCAGACGATGTAGATTTGGGGCTCACAGATGTTCACTTTAACCAGAGCACCTCTGACAGGTCGGTGCTGGTGGTGCAGCTGTGAACGACGGACACAAAGTCCTGCCCTCAGAAAGCTACCTTTCCAGTGCGGCACTGGGCACTTCGTTTTTTAAATTGTTAGCGAGGTAAAATATGAGTAACATAAAATGTATTGCCTTAACCATGTTTAAGCTCACAGTTCAGTGGCGATAAGTTTGTTCACATCGTTGTGTAGCCATCACTACCACCCATCCAGAACTCTTCATCTTCCCAAACGGAACCTTTGTACCCTTTAAACACTGACCCCCCCCGCGCCCCTCCCCCATTCCCTGCCGGCTTCTGTTTTACTTTCTGTCTCTACAAATCGGACTCTTCTAGGAACCTCATATGAGAAGAATCATGAAGTATTTGTCTTTTTGTGACTGGCTTATTTCACTTAGTAGAATGTCCTGACAGTCATTCATGTCATCCATGTTGTAGCATGTGTCAGAATGGCCCTCNACACTGCCCCCCCCGCGCCCCTCCCCCATTCCCTGCCGGCTTCTGTTTTACTTTCTGTCTCTACAAATCGGACTCTTCTAGGAACCTCATATGAGAAGAATCATGAAGTATTTGTCTTTTTGTGACTGGCTTATTTCACTTAGTAGAATGTCCTGACAGTCATTCATGTCATCCATGTTGTAGCATGTGTCAGAATGGCCCTCCTTTTTTGGCTGAATCAGACTCTCTTGCATGTATATGTCACATTTTGTTCATTCATTCATCTGTCAATGGACCAATGGACACTTGGGTTCCGTCTATCTTTGCACTTTATTCTAAAATACTATTAGATTAGTTACTAATAATGAAAAATGGGGAGTCCTCACATACAAACCCTGACATCTGTTATGTCTTGAAAAACTAGAAGAAATGGTAGTCCTGAGTCGCTGTTCTCAAGGGTAGCCACTCCCTCCCATGTCCCCCCATTCCCAGACCTGTGGGCCAGTTTCTTCCTCGAAAGTGCTTTATCCTCACATAGGCCGTGCGGTTCCTGGACGGGGTGGGGAAGGACCATTAAGTGCTTGTGGGTTGGTCACCTGTTTGTGTTAATTTTTTTTAAGTTTATGTATTTTGAGAGAGGCAGAGAGAGCATGAACTGGGGAGAGGCAGAGAGAGAGAGAGAGAGAGAGAGAGAGAGAGAATCCCAAGCAGGCTCCGCACTGTCAGCACACAGCCGCATGTGGGGCTCTAACTCACCAAGCCATGAGAGATCATGACCTGAGCCAAAATCAAGAGTCAGACGCTTAACTGACTGAGCCACCCAAGTGCCCCTTAAATATTTTTTAATAAAAACTTTGAAAGAGAAAGTTGTAGAAGAGTAGGAATAAAATGCCACCATTTGTATGAAAAAGACATTGGCACTTATATATGGCTGCACAAACACAGAGGAGAAAAGGAGCNCAGCTAGGCCTCCCTCCCCTTGGGCAAAATCAGAAGTCTCTGTGGGTGGCTCCCACTTTAAGAAAACCAGCTCGAGAGGGGCGCCTGGGTGATCAGTTAAGCATCCCACTTGGGCTCAGGTCATGATCTCATGGTTTGTGAGCCTGAGCCCCGCGTGGGACTCTGTGCTGACAGCAGGGAGTCTGCTTGGGATTCTCTCCCTCTCTCTCTCTCTGCCCCCCCCGCCCACACACATGTGTGTCTGTGTGTGTGTGTCTGTCTCTCTCTCAAAACGTGAATAAACACTAAGAAAAAATTAAAAAAGAAAAAGAAAAAGCTCGAGAGAATAAAAACAAATGGCTAATAGTGGCTACTGGAGGGTAGGATTTGGGGAAGTCTGTTGCTTTTAGGACACACATTACGTTCGAATGTTTTACGATAGCACATATTAGTTTTGTGGTCAGAAAAAGAGGTTAGGATAAAGCACACAGGGCATTAGAATTGAACCAGAAAGACCTCCCCCACACTCACCATCCCCCACACCCTCAGCTCACCCTTCAACCCCTCTCAGCAGACAAAACTCCAGGCTACAGGTCAGTTAGGAAGGGAGACACTTACTTTCACTTAATCCTCACAACTCTGAGAGGAAACATTTTAAACCCCACTTGACGAAGATCCAGAGAGGGTACACAAACTGGTTAAGGCTACACAGCAAGCTGGGAGGATGGGACCTAGGATTCAGTTCTACCATTTTGGCTAATCATGCTCTCATTTATTCACTCAACAAATATTTATGGACTCCCACTCTTGCAGGAGCAGGAGATGAAGCTGAAGACACGGACAAACCGCCTAAATGGCGCTTACCTTCTTGTGTGAGTTATAGACAGCGGAGGAAGGGAGCAGTAAGCAAGTTACAAGTATTCGGCTGTTGGCCCTGAGTCCTTAGTGCCAAGTCCTAGTTGACTTCTGCAGCCACTTCTCTGGCCTCTGCATGAACCAGCTGGTCAGTAACTGTGCACAGTCTTTACTCTTCCACCAGAAGCCCTTAGTCTCGGGCCAGACTTTCAATCCTGCCCTATAGACCCCATCTCCTCAATAGCTCTCCAGTGCGGCCATTTCTCTCCACCCACTGCCCACCTCCCTAGACCAGGGTGGGCAATGTTTTGTTTTTTTTTAAAGGGACAGGTTATAAATATTTTAGACTTTGAGGCTCAGGAGGCAACTTGGAGGATATTACATTCAAACGGTTTAAATCTAACCATTTAAAATGCACCCACTTAAACATGTAAACATCCTTCATAACTCATGAACTTTACAGATACAAAAACAGTCAGTGGGCCGGATTTGGCCCGCCGGCCATAACGTGGTGATCCCCGATGTAGACAGCATTGCTCCCTGCCAATGAGTCAATTGTCCCGTAATCCAAGCTGTAGATTCGTCCACTGTGCTGCCACAAGGACCTTTGGCACACAGATTAGACCTTGTCACTCCCCTGCCTAAAGCCCTTCTGAAGCTCCCCTTTGCCCCTAGGATAAAGGATACAGAAAAACCTCCTTCTCTGAGCACTGGTGAGTCCAGATCCCCTTTGTCAGCTGTCCTCCCTCTAGATCTCCAGGCCCAGGGCTACTTGGCCTCTCTGTGGTGTTCCTGACATTCCCAGGCTCCTAAGCCCCAGGCCTACAGGGCTGGGGGATGGAAGCAAGATGGGGTGCAGCCGCAAGGACAAACATGCTCCCGCTCACAAAGCTCACACAAGGCGTGCTGTGCATGATGAACCTCATTCCGTAGGATCCCTGGGCCACAGCCTGCCTCTGGGCCTCTAGTGACCTTTGACCAGGAGCCAGCAAACTTGCAGCTTGCCCTGGGCTGGGCCTCCTGCCCCAAGCTCTACCTGCCCTTTAGCCTCTTAGCCTCACCTGCTCCCACACCCTCTGCAGTCTCCCCTTTCTCTGCTCCTCCTTCCTTTTCTTCCTTTGGCCCTGGAAGGACGCAGGCCCTACAACCTTGGGCAGTTAGGCCCTCAGTTCCTCTGCTCCTCTGTGTAATGGGGATAACCAGAGATAGTTCATGTTTAACGACGCTTGGCACAGATCAATCCTAAGGGATGTAGGATGCTGGAGGGCATGCTTTGCTGGGGGTGATTCCTTCAGCTGCAGAATTGTGAGAGGGTCTGCAGGAGCATCTGCTGTGTTCATGGGGGTGGAGGGGGGTGTGTGTGAAATGGCTGTTGACCGGCCTGTACAGAGCACACCCATACTGTAGCACCAGGATACTGGCATCGGTGTGCAGGCTGAACACGAGCTGCAGGGGAAGCCGTGCCTATGCAGTCTCATGCTGGCAGAGGAGGTGAAGAATCCCACAGGCCCCCAGTTCCTCTCTTTCCATGCTCAGCGCTGGGCCTTCCTCAAAAATGCCCTCTTCAGCAGAGGGGAGTTTGAGCAAGTGTGGGCTCCCCGGCCGTGATCAATGTGCTCACTGAGGCGGGGGAGGGCGGGTAGGGGAACCTAAGCATATTTCCTGTGGGGCCCCAGCCCATGGGGTTGGGCCAGGAGTGTGCTGGGCAGAGCAAGCACATTCTTCACGTCATCCCACAGCAGCCCTGCAAGGTCGGCTTTGCTATGCCCATTCTACAGCTGATGCAATAGAGGCCTGCAGAGGTCAGGCGTGGGGCCAGTGGGGCCACGCAGCTGCTCAGTTGACCAGCCAGGGCCTGACCCAGGCTTGTCCAGGACCCCGCTTACTCCCCAGGGTTCTCTCCTTGTTCCCTTCTCTTTCCCCACCTGCCAGTCTCAGTGTCCTCCTCTCTGAAAGGAAAGAAGGAAATCCATTCCCTCTGAGAAGCCTGGGGAGCCTGGAGATGTCCCACAATCACCTAGGTCCCTCCCCATGCCACCAGGCAGCCTGAGGTAGGGTCTCTGTGCTGGTACTCAAGTAGGTGGAACCCCCACCCCAGGAAAGCTCAGTGACCGGCCGGAAGCCACAGGTGATAGCTTCTACCCCGCCCTATCCCCACACCCTCCCAGGCCCTCCAAAGGCCTCCAGGCGGGGGACTCTGGCCAGGGGCTCTGAGCACAGCAAAGCCCCTTTTAGAACGAATGTCTCCCCACCGTCAATGCACGGTGTGTGCCCGAAGTGGCAGGTGCCTGTGGTCTCCCATCCCCCAGCCCATCTCTCCTTACCCAGGGCCAGGAAAGAGAAGACCCACTGTAGGACCATGAAGGTCTGCAGCCGGCGCTCCCACGGCACGAACAGGGGTGCAAATTCCACCATGCTGGCTCCTCTGCCGGTTCCAGAGGCTCCTCTAGCACTTCTGTGGTCCAAGATGAGACACCAACTGTTTTTTGTTGCCACTGGAGGTTGCGTAAGCATTTGTAAAGGGGAGGGAAAGGGAGGGGAGGGGCCCACCTGGCCCCACCCAGCCTCAAGGCCTCTGGCCCTACCATGGCGGGACCTGCTTCCTAGGAGAAACCTTTGAATCCACCTGCCCTGGGTCTAGCTAAAGGGAGGAAAAACAAAAGGAAGTGTGTCAGCCTGATCCAGAAGGAAGTCTGATCCAGGAGAGTTACCTCCTCGGGTAGGGCCTTATCTGCTGATGATTTTCTATGCTTGCTTCAATCTTGCCCTTCACTTGGAAGATGATGCCCCAAGCAGAATAATGCAATCCTGTCCTCATGTATCCAGGGACCTGACTCCAATAATTATCTCCTGCCACTCTCCTGTCATGTCCTCTGCTCGCCCGCTACAAATGTGCAGTGATAGCACCCACCTATAAATCCCATGGCCCCACCATCTCCTCCACCTTCTGCCCCCTTCCTCAGCTTGCCTGCGTAGCAGAACTCTTGGAAGAGCTGTCTGCATGCCACACCTTCGCCTCCCTCTCTGTCCTCCTAATACTTCAGACGCCCTTCCCTGGAACTACCCTTGACAGAAGTTCGCTAATGGGCTCCATGTTGCTAAGTCTAGGGTCAGTTCTCAGATCTCATCTTACCCCATCAGCAGGCTGACACATGTTGATCACCCCCTCCTCCTTGAAATCACCTGGCCTACGGATGGCACACTATCCTGGTTTCCTTCCTACCTCTCTGGCTGCCCCTTGGTCTCCTTTGTGTCTCTCCTCCTTTACCCGATGACATGTTTGAGCACCTTCCTTCCCCCTCAGTCCTTGGACCTTCTCTCTTGTCTACACTCTCACCCTCAGAGATCTCATCCACACTCATGGCCTTATATTCTACCTAGACAATGAAGGCTTTCAGATCTCCAGCTCCAGCTCTGCTCTTCCCTGGGGCTCTAGACTGGAATATCTAGGTGACATCTTCACTTGAGAGCCTGCCAGACACCTCCATCACAGAACGTGTAAAACTGAACTTGAATTCTCCTTACCTGCCTCCGCCAACCTTTCCTCTACTCTTTGCCATCTCAGTGAAGAGTAACTCCATGAACCTGGTGCCTCAGGAAAAACCACAGAGCAAAACCAGACTTGTTCTGTCCCTCTCCATCCACATCTGTTGGTCAATTCTCCTAAATCTCTCCTGTTACATACACATTTTGAAACGAAGTGTATCAAACATACAGTAAAATGCACAAATCCTAAGTGTGCAGAGTAACGCGCCTTCACAAAGTGGACACACTCATGGAACTACCATTCTGAGCTACAAATGGAACATGATCAGCACCCTGGCCAGCCACCCTTTTTCTCCCTGTAGGCCACCACCATCCTTATCTCTGTTTTTGAACTTCATGAAAAGTGAATCTTACAGGATATACTCTTTGGGGACTGGCTTCTTTGGCCCCAGATTATATTTTTGAGAGTCATCTAAATTGCATTTGTAGTATGTTTGTTCTCACAGCCATATAGGATTTACTGTGTGCATATGCCACAATTTATTGATTTTACAGCCAAGAGGAATTTAGGTTTTCACTTATTTTCTGGATATTATGAGTTGTACTGCTCTGGACAGTCTCCACCCCCCAGCCCAGTTTTATTGAGAAATACTTGCCATGCATCACTGTATAAGTTTAAGGTACACAGCCTGATGATTTGATTGACATATGTTGTGAAATGATTAGCACACAATGAAATTGTCAACCATCATTCATACAGATACAACAAAAAGAAAAAAAAAGTTTTCCTTGTGACGAAGACTCTTAGGATCTATTCTTTTAACAACTATTCTAGGTACCATACAGCAGTGTGTGTATTTTTGTACCTGTCTTTTGGTGCACATTGGTGCATATTTATGTTGAATGTGTGCATGGGAACAGAATGCTGGGTCTCCTGGTATAAAGCGAACTAGTTTTCCAAAGCAGCTGTACACACTTCCACTCCCACAGCCCCACATGCTTGCCTCATGTCCTGCTCAACATCTTAACCACTTCTTTGAGTGCATAGAGGGACCTCACAGGGGTTATAGGATTCTCCTAATGCCAAATGAGGTCGAGCACATTCTAATATGTTTATTGGCCATTCGGATTTTGTTTTCTGCACAGTTCTTGTAGTCTTTTGTTGATTTAAATATGTCTTGCATTGGAAATCAGAGAACTCTAGATGCTGGTGAGGATGTGGAGAAACGGGCACCCTCCTACANCAGAACGGAATACTACTTTCATTCTACAGAGAATGAAATCTGGCCATGTGTAGCAACATGGATGGAACTTAAGGCTGCTATGCTGAGCGAAATAAGTCAGGCAGAGAAGGACAAATACCATGTGTTTGCACGTATAAGAGGATTAGGAGGAACTTAACAGAGGACAATGGGGGAGAAGAAGAGGAAAAATAGTTGGGGAGAGGGAGGGAGGCAAACCATGAGAGACTCTTGAATGCTGAGAACAAACTGAGGACTCATGGGTGTGGGGGGAAGGTGGGTGATGGCCATGGAGGAGGGCACTTGTGGGGATGAGCACTGGGTGTTATATGGAAACCAACTTGACAATAAACTACTTGTAAAAAATACATAAATACATAAAAAATAAATATGTCTTGCATTGGAAACCTGCCTTCCACCCCCACAGGCAGCCTCTTTGATTGACTTGACGCCAACTTTTTTTTTAGTTTATTTTATTTAGTTTATTTATTTTGAGAAAGAGAGAGAGAGTGAAAGAGAAAGAGAGAGAGAGAGAGAGAGAGAGAGAGAGAATCCCAACCAGGCTCCATGTTGTCAGTGCAGAGCCCAATACAGGGCTCATCCCAGGAACAATGAGATCATGACCTGAGTCGAAATCAAGAGTTGGGTGCTTAACCAGCTGAGCCACCCAGGCTCCCTGACACCAGCTTTCTTATTGGTCCCTCTGTCACTATGTGGGTTGGCCCTCCCACAGTCTCAGCTTAGCCAGAGGGACAGCTGGGCCAAAGAGTGTGTGAATGCTCAAGCTTGGGAGTAGTGCCAAACCATTTTCCAATATGGTAGCATCAATTTACACTCTGATTGGAAATATGTGAGAGATCTCATAGAGGCAGACCCTCTCTGAGCCTTGGTATCGTCAGACTTCTTATTTTTATTTTTTAGGTTTTTTTTGCTAGGATGTGAAGTGATATCTTGTTGTGGTCTTGATTTATATTTCTCGACTGCTAATGGTAAACATGTCTTTATTTGCAGACCTTTCCTCTTCTGTGAAAAGCTCATTCTTTTTTTTAAAAGAATTTTTAAATTCTTTTTTTTAAAACAATTGAAAGCTCATTCTTCTTCTAAAAGAATTTTTTTTGGGGCACCTGGATGGGTTAGTCGGTTAAGCGTCCGGCTTTCGCTTAGGTCATGATCTCGCGGTTCTTGGGTTCGAGCCCTGCGTCGGGCTCTGTGCTACCAGCTAGCTCAGAGCCTGGAGCCTGTTTCAGAGTCTGTATCTCCCTCTCTCTCTGACCCTCCCCTGCTCACGCGGTCTCTCTCTCTCTCCCTAGAAATAAAAAAAAAAATTAAAAAAATAAATAAAAGAATTTTTTTAAATGTACTTATTTTTGAGAGAATGAGGTGAGGGAGCATGCACATGACCAGGTGAGGGGCAGAGAGAGAGGGAGAAAGAATCCCAAGCAGGCTCTGTGTTGACAGCACAGAGCCCAATGCAGGGCTCAATCTCACAACCATGAGATCATGACCTGAACTGAACTCAAGAGTTGTTTGCCTCACTGAGTCACTCAGGCACCCCAAAAATCTCATTCTTAATTTTTGCCCATTTCTCTACAGTGTTGTTTGGGGATTTTGTCTGAATTTGAATTAGGCACTTATGGTACTAGTCCTTTATTGGCTGCATATATTATGAATCTCCTCTCCCAATATCTAACTTGTCTTTTAAGGTGTTATTTGATGAACAAACCTTTTTATTTTTTAGTATATAAAATGAATTTTATTTTATTTTTTAAAATAGTTTATTGTCAAGTTGGTTTCCATATAACATCCAGTGCTCATCCCCACAAGTGCCCTCCTCCATGCCCATCACCCCCACCCCTACCCCTCCCCACCCATATCGGCCCTCAGTTTGTTCTCGGCATTCAAGAGTCTCTCATGGTTTGCCATACTTTTCAGTCTTTTATTCAATAGACATTGCTTGGTGTGATTTGGGAAACCTCTTCCTCTCTGTATCTTCCATTAAGAATTTCAAGTTTAGGGGCACCTGGGTGGCTCAGTCGGTTAAGCATCTGACTTTGGCTCAGGTCATGATCTCACGGTTTGTGGGTTCGAGCCCCGCGTCGGGCTCTGTGAAGACAGTCTGGAGCCTGTCTTCAGATTCTGTGTCTCCCTCTCTCTCTGACCCTCTCCTGCTCACGCTCTCTCTCTCTCAAAAATAAATAAAACATTTTTTAAAAAGAATGTCAAATTTTGTTTTTCATGTGTAAGTTCCTGGATTCTTATAGAGTATGAGTCAGGTTCCACTTTTGATTTTTAGATGATCATCTTTTGCAGTTCCATTTGTTGAACACTCCCCCCTTTCTTTAATGGTAATATACCATCTCTGTTGTACCACAGCATTCTGGGTCTGACTCGGAGCTTTTATTCTCTTCCACTGATCAATTTATCTATCTCAGACAGTGCATACGATCTTAACTGTTAGTTTTCATCTCTGGGAGCACAAGCTTCCTCCTTGCTTTTCTATCTTAGAAGTGTCCGGGCTAGGGGCTCCTGGGTGCCAGTCAGTTAAGCATCTGACTCTTGATTTTTGCTCAGGTCATGATCTTGGGTTTGTGAGTGTGAGCCCCACATTGGGCTCTCTGGTCAGCACGGAGCCCACTTTAGATCTTCTGTCCCCCTCTCTCTCTGCCCCTCCCCCACTTGTGCTCTCTCTCAAAATTAAATAAACATTAAAAAAAAGAAGTATCCAGGCTGTAATTACCCCTTTACTCATCCATGTACATTTTCAAATTATCCTAACAACTTTCAAAAGATTTCTCTTAAAATGTTGCAGTTCATAAAATGTTGAATCCACAGTTCATTTTGAACAAACACGTATATGAATAAAAAACGAAAGAAAGAAAAACTGGATTAAGTTCTCAGGTCATAATATCTACCAAAGTAGCAAAAGAGACATCCAAAAGAAAACACAAGGGAGAAAATAAAGGTAAAAGCAGAAATTAATGAAAAGAGATTAGAAAAAGAATAGATCTAATTAATAAATTAAAATTTTTGTTTTCTAAAGAAATTAATAAAATAAACTACCAGTTGATATAATCAAGAGGAAAGGGGACAAGGCACACAAACACAAAATGAGAAAGGATGGTGGAGAAATAATTGAACACAAGAAATTTTAAAATTCAAAGGGAACTTCAATGCAAATAAATTTCCATTCTCGGATGGAACTGATAGTTTCCTAGGGAAATATAATTTACCAAACTGACCTAAATAAAGATAGAAGGATTGAACAGATTAATTTCCATAAAAGAAACAGACCAAATTATCAAGGAATTTCCTCATGAAACACTCCACATTCTGATGGTTTTACCAAATCTTTAGGGACCAGATAGTCCCAATACTCCATAGATTGTTTTAAACCTTTTAGAATAAAAAACCTTCCAAATTCTTTCTTGTGTAGCAAGTATAACATGGCTATTTCAGCAATTTTTTAGAAAGCAATATGCAAAAAAAGGGAACTACAGACTTATTGAGTTGCTTATGAATATTAATGCAAAGTATTTAAAGAAAATATTGAAATATTAGAAAGTATTGGAAAACTCTATCACATTACCATTAAGTGGTGGGATTAGGGAAATCATTAATATATCAGATTAATAGATTTAAGAAGAAAATTATGTGATTATCTCCCTAGATGGTAAAAAAGCCCTTAATAAAATTCACCATAGAATGAATTGGTAAGTGTCTGTTTAGTATCATAAAATATATACTTTGTTCCCAAAGCTAGAATTTTACTTAATGGAGAAACGCTAGGGACATTTCCAGTAAGGTCAGCAATAAACCAAAGAGGCCCTATACTTGTCAACATTGTACTGGAGGCACTAGACAAAGCAGTTAGAGAAGAGAAATCAATAAGAGGCACAAGAATGAGGGAGAAATGGAGTAAGTCTATCCCTTGCAAATGATATAATTGTGGACCTGGAAAGCCCTGGAAGTATTTTGTATTTGTCTTCATTTTTACCATTTCTGGAGTTCTTCATTTCTTTGTGTAAAGCCAAGCTTTTGTTATCATATTCATTTTGCCTGGAGAACTTCCTTTAATGTTTCTTATAGCACAAGTCTGCTGGGAATTAATTACTTGGCTTTTGTCTACAAAATCTGTCTTTTTTAAAATTTTGAAAGCTGTTTTCACTGGTTTCAGAATTTTGGGCTGACTCTTTTTTTTCTTTTTAAGCTTTTTAAAGATGTAATTCTTTTTTTTTTTTTAAACGTTTCATTTATTTCTGAGAGAGAGATAGCATGAGAAGGGGAGGGTCAGAGAGAGAGGGAGACACAGAACCTGAAACAGGCTCCAGGCTCTGAGCTGGCTGTCAGCACAGAGCCCAATGCGGGGCTCGAACCCACGAACCGTGAGATCATGATCTGAGCCGAAGTCGGCCGCCCAACCAACTGAGCCCCCTAGGTACCCCTACAGATGTAATTCTTATCTTTGTTCCTCTGTATGTAATGTATCTTTCCCATGGCTCCCTTCAAGATTTTCACTTTACCTTTGGTATTTAGCAGTTTTAATATAAAGTGTCTATATTTAAAAAAAATTATCCTGTTGAGATTCTCTGTGTTCTTGGATTTATGCTTCCATATCTTTCATTATTTTTGGAAAATGGTCAGCCTATCTGTTTAAATATTTGTTCTGATCTGTTATTTCTTTTCCTGGGATTTCAATTACATGGATGTTAGACTGATGATATTGTATATCCCTTGAAGGCTCTGTTCTGTTTTTTTTGTTTGTTTGTTTGTTTTTAATCCTTTATTTCTTTGTGCTTCAGTTTGGGTAATTTTCTATTGACCTATCTTCAAGTTCACTGATGCTTTCTTTTGATGTATTGAGGCTCCTCATGCACTCAGAAAAGCTCTTCATGTCTGTTGTCTCATTCTAGTATTTCCACTTGACTCTTTCTTATTGTTTCCATCTCTGTAAATTTTAACACTAGGTTCTCAATACAGCAACCCACCTATCTTTGAGACACACACTCCCTTGGTTCCCTATGTTCCTCATCAGCAAAGGAGCTTCCTTCCATTGCCTCCCTTCTGGGTCTCCATGGGTTGGCTGCATCCCTCCACTAAGGGGCTTAGCTCCTGACAGGTGGCCCACTCCTTATAACCACTCCCCCAGGATCCAGTGGTAGCTCCCTCCCCTTGCTCTTTTGAGCCTATGAGTAGCAAGATCTCCTTGGTTTGGCCCACAGTAGATACTCATATGTTTACTGAATAAATAAATGAATGAAAGTATCTGAAACATAAAGTGTTGGGGGAACAAAGGAGACAAGCATGGAATTAGGAGTTAAATTAGGGCCCCTTGGTAAAAGGCCTTAAATACCTCAGAGCTCCCAGCAGCAGGCTGAGTTGTCTAACTATAAATAACCAAATGGACCCGAGACCAAAGCTAAATGCTACAGGTGGGTGCTGTGCAGAGGACTCCATCAGCCGCTGGTGCTGAGTTCCCACCTGTGTGGACAAGGCCCTGTCTGCTCTACCACCTGGTGGCCTCTTGCTGCTGGCTTCATGGTGGGCACAGAAGAAAGACGTGGAGTGGTCCCTGCCCTGCGCCTCATTCCCTAGGTGACTTTGAGGAAGCACAGACCCTCTCTGGGTATCACTTTCTACATCTGTAAAGTGGAACTGGGGTTAGAGGTACAAGAGAAAGAACTGACATTAAGGGCCTACTATGAGTTGTCCTAATATTAATACTTACTAAAGAGTTTAGCGTTTTTGAGTGCCAACTGTGAGGTAGTTGTATTATTTCATTTAATTCTCAAGGCAACACTACAAGGTAGGTACTATTGGTATTGCTAATTTACACATATGAAAACTGACAGTTCACATAATCCTCACAAGCCTCCAATGTAGTTGTTAGTGCCGTCGCAGCTCTGAGAGGTGCAGGGACCTATGTGCGATCTCATAGTCCTTAGGAGGCAGAATGAAAGTTCAGTTTGGGTCTTTCTTACTCCAGAGCCCCTGCATTACATTCTCCATTCTCCAGCCATGATTATAACTTGTTTCCTTCCTTGAACAGTTCATGAAATTCTCAAGCTCAGGAATTGTGTCGTATGGAAGACAGGGTCTAGCACAGAGAAGATGACAGGGAAATTTTGATGAAAGATACAGGAGAGGGAAAGGGAGAGAGAGGAAGAGAGGGGGTGGTGGGAAGAGGAAGAGAGAGCCCACAAGCACCAGTCTTGAGAAGGCGCTCTCTCTGGTGGTCATTCCGAGGAGCTGCATGCAGGATGGGCTTCGCTTCTAGGGCAGGGCAGGGCGGCCAGTGCTCTGGAGAAGCCTGGAGAACAGGCAGAGCTATTCTCCGTGAGGGGGACGAACGCATCGAGCTGGCTAAGGGATCTATTTCTGCTGGCTTCGGCTGGAGAAGAGCTGAGTCTGTCTCTTTTCCGGCCTTGTCAGGATGGGGATATCAGAGCCATCCTGGGCTTTGTCATCTGTTGAGCCCCTACTGTGTGTCTGGTGCTTTGGGGGATGGTCCTCTGAGGAAGAATTATCATCTCATTTTACAGAGGAGGAAACAAACCCAGGGAGCTTACACAGATTTCTCCAGCTCACCACACTAACGTGGCCTCGTTGGGTTGGTTGGTTTTTGTTGGTTTTAAGACCGTCATGGACCCGCGTGGGTCCTGGCCCTCTCGTCCCTGCATTCACACTCTCCCTGGGTGACCTGGCTCGTGACACGGCTGCTGCTTCCACCCTTACCTCTCTTCTGGGCTCCAGACTGCCAGCCTGACGGCCGCGCTCACATATCCCAAAGGCATCTCACTCCTGGCATGTTCAAGAGCGGACTCCCGGTTCTTTCCCACCCCCGCCCCCATCTCGTGTCCCTTAGCCTCTGCCAGCCTCCCCCTGCACAGAAAGTGGCACATCATCTGCCCAGTAGTGTGAGGCAGAAGCCCAGGGACCTTCTAGATTCCTCCCTTACCTGTCAGCCCATCAGCAACTCCTGTCACATCTAGCTCCAAATCCCATCTCCCTCTCCTGCCCCACGTCCATTCTCCAGCTCCCAGACCATCACCTGCAGGCAGCACTGCGGTAGCCTCTGTACTGACGTTCCTCCTTCTCGTACTGTTTTCTTCACTCAGCAAATGGCCATCAGGTGCTCATGTACTGGAGCAAGACTTACCCTCTGGTCTCTTGCAGCCAAATCTTCATACAATGTTGTTGTTGTGTTTATTATGCAAACTCCATGAATAACACCCACATAATCCCTTCAGAACTCTTCACCATGACCCGCAAGTACCTGTGTGATCTGGTGTCTCTGGTAGCTTCTCCTGCCAAACTTCTCCTCTTCTCCATCCATGTGCCTATGATTTAGCCACACTCTCCTTTCATTCTTTCACTTCCTTAAATATGCCACCACCTCCCAGCAGGGGGCTTCTACTCATGCTGTCCCTTCTGCCTGGAATGTTCTCTCCCCAGCCTTTGTATTGCTGTCTCCTCTTGGTTTAAACAACACCTTCTCTGACACCCCAGGAAGTAGTTTGGTCTATGCAGCACTGCCCAAACTGTGTTCTGAGGTCGGAAAGCTATGTCGGAAAAGGTTCGTGATGCGTCGAATTTGGAGAGTCAGAGCACACAACATGATAAAGGCTCTGAGAAGTCCTGTTGTGAGTTTTGCTCTGAGAAGAGCCCGTTTAGCTGTGTTCAACCCCACAGACCCCACCCTTGTTTGCCTCATTGTTGGAATACAATTTAATTAGAAGCTAAGCAATCTCTGAGCTCAGGGGCAGTGGGCAGCTTCCACACCAGACTTGCAGTGGAGTCAGCCAGGAGTAGGAACTAAAAGCCTGGGCCTTGGATCAGACAGGTTCCCAGGGTCTAAGTGTGGCTCTCCGTGCCCTGGTGATGACGTATATGCTGGGCACCTACTGGCTAAATAATTACCCCCAAAGATGACCACATCGTCAGCACCAGAAACTGTGAATGTAGCAAAAGGGACTGTTCAGGTGCGATTACTGAGGAGTTTGTGATTGTCCTGGATTATTCTGTATTATGTAGGTGGGCCCGACAGGACCACCGAGGTCCTTGAATGAGGGAGGCAGGGGTGAGGTTCTCAGGAGAAGGAGAGGTGATGATTGGGGCACAGGCTAGAGCGAACCTGGAACACAGAGGAGGGTCCACGAGTCCTGGGATGCGGACAGCCACAAGGAGCTGAAAAAGCAAGACAGCAGATCCCCCTGGGGCCTCAGAAGGCGTGAATCTTGTTGGTCAGTGCCCTGATGTTAGCCCGGGGAGACTGATTTCAGACTTCTGACTCCTAGAGCTGTGAGAGAATACACTTGTGTCGTTTTTAAGCCACCAAATTCATGGTAATTTGCTATAGTAGTGTTAGAAAACTCACACAGCCCCTTGTAGGGGCTCAGTAAGTCTTGGGTCTGAACTCTTTCTTTTCCCTCACTCCCCGGAACAGCCACAGCAAAACCCCTCAGCTAATAATCTAGGCTCCATGAGCTAGCCCACTCCTCTCTCTGCTAGTATGATCATCTTCCATATGTATCCCCCTCCCAGGCTTCCAGACTCAGTTCGGAGGCCACTTCCGCCAGTGGCCTGCTATGTCCCCCCCCACACACACACATACACACCCACCAGGCCGAAGCAGAGACCCACAGTGCTCACGATGGGGACCCTCCCACCACACAGCATGACTTCCCTCCTTCATGCCTTGTTCTCCTCCAGACTGAACATCAGCAGAGGCTTTGTGGATGGAATGAATGGGTGGTGTGTTAAGGGAAAGCCCAAGGTGAAAGGTCCTGCTCTGTCTGACCTGGGTGGGTGCCCTCATTTATGCCTTCCCTTGGGGACCCTTTTGTGAAGCCAGCGTGTCACTTTGTGCCCTGGATGGCTTCCTCTGGACATACCGGATGCCCCTTCAAGCCTAGTAAGTTTGCATGATGTGAACTGACGTCCGTATATACCAATCACTTGCCCCTCACGCATTCCCTGGCTACCGCCCGCACCACCGCCCACCCCGCGGGGACTCTGGAGTTACCAGGACTCTTCCTTCTCCTCCTTTCCACATCCAGTTATTTAGAAAGTCTTGTCGTTTCTACGTTGGGCACATCTCTCAAATCCATCTTCTTTCTTTGGTCTCCACCCCGCCTGGTGCAGCCCAGACCCCCATCGCCTCTTTGCTGGACCTTGCTGGTCTTTCTGCATCCAGGAGAGCCCCAGTCAGCCCCTTCCACACACACACACACACACACACACACACACACACACACACACACACACACCACCAGAGGGCGCTGTTAGAACCTACATCTGAGCAAGTTGCTTGGAAAGAGCAGATGACAGATGTGTGTTTGGGACTGCTATATGCTGCCAGTCAGCTGTCCTTCTCCCGTATTACCTAAGAAACCATAGCTGCTGATGGTAGATGCCACCCTCCATGCCCCCAACTACGTCCCTGCCTACTGGATTGTGATACCCAGTCCCACCAACAGACCACCTGCATGCAGCTCCCTACTCTGTGGCCACGCCGGTGACCCAAAGGGACCCGGCACTGCAATGCCAGCAGAGTCCTTCTAAGGTGTTCATAGACCAGAGACCCATCCTCATCATGACAAGCATAATAAATTTCTCTTGCCTCCAATACCATTTACTGCTGTAAATGTTTTGAAAAGGATTTGTATAATTTCGAGTTGTGTGAAGAGTATATCACTTGTGTTTTGTAGCTTGAACTCAACTATATTTATTATAACTAAATAAGAATTGGGTTAGGTCGCCCATGACTAGTTGGCATTAACACTGCACTTGCAGACATTTTAATGCAACATTTGTTAATTGTGCTGTTGCTGTTTTTCTGCTCACGTTTTGAGGCCAATGTCGTTTTCTTCCCAGGGTTTAAGTGTTTGATATTTGTGTAAGCTCTTGAAAAGCTCATGGGCCCCAAGCCACGAAGCCATGAGACCATTAGAATGTCCTCGGTTCTCTGCAAAGAGGCCTGAACCTCCAAAGAGCTTGGGGCTGAGCTCACAGCAGAGCGGGGTGGCTGAAGCCCGGTGGCTTCCGGCACCTCACATACACAGGCCTCGAGGCCGCCCCTGTTGTGCCAAAGAATGACAACAGCGAGAGGCTTTGAGTGAGGAGCAGATCAGGAAATTCTGAGCAATCCCCCTGCCCCCATGGCCACCTCCACTTTGCACCCTCCTGCCCACATTGTCCCCACTCTGTAAGTTCTGGCCCAGACCTAGCTCTCTTGAAGTTTGGCTCCTTGAAGGACTTAAGGCCCTGGGCTGATTAAGTGGTGAGAGATCAGAGCTGTTGGCTCTCCTACACCGCAGTCTCCTCTTCAATGCCCCATTTCCCCAGCATTCCAGCCTCACAGGCTGTATCGTGAAGAGCGGAGGCTTTGGGGTCAGAAAGGCGTGGGTTCATATGTGGGCTCCATCTTGAATTAGTTCCATGATTGAGGGCAAAGTCACTTGTTTCTTCATCTGCAAAATGAGTTGCGAGTTATTGTGAGGATCAAACATGAGGCCACTAGCACAATGCTTGGCAGTCTATAGGCACTGGATAAAGAGGAGTTTCCTTCTCTCCAGCCATTTCTGAACCCATGATCTCACCAGTCATGGAGTCTGACCACCCATGTCCTGGCTTCCTTCCCTTTTTAGGTGGCCCTTGACACCAGGGCATCAGAGGCCAATCCTATAGGAGAAAGGGGATGAGAGGTCTATTTACCACAAAGCTGATAGATGTTGGGCACAGTCCTGGGGGCTTTAAGCAGGTGCCATTATCACCTTTTAAGGACTGCTTGACAGAAATATTTATCTTTTACTGACAGGTTCTGCTTTCCCTTACCCACCTTCAGTATCCCCAGTGCCCTGCCACTCTGCGGAGGGGTGGAAGGCAGAATGTGGATCCTCTCAGCCAATTGCCAAGCCACAGTCCCCCATATTCATCAAGAGAATATTGATTCTAACTAAACACTACTTCCCTTGATCATTGCACTTGACCTGAGTATTTAAGCCCAGCAGGAAAGCATGTCTTTTAAAATAGAAAAAAAATGTAATTACTTAATTTCAGCAGTCATCATGAAAGGTTTTGAGTCAGCAAATCCAGCAAATGGATTGTGGCTAACGCATTTGCCTGCAGAAAGTGGATGGCTGGTATCCAGCCTCCATCAAAACTGCAGTTTTCCTGCAAGGAACGGCAGCGCAAACTTGACCCGCTTCCACCTTCCCCCCAACTTCGTGTGGCTTTTTCAGTCCCAGGGGCAATGCCTCAAGAAATCTAAGTCAAATTCTGCTCAACAAACAAGAAGTGAGTTTTCTACACTGTCCTTCGGTTACCATCACCACCACCATTGCTATCACCTCCACCCCCACCCCACTACCATCCC
>NW_027527824.1:1102444-1117274 GCF_008692635.1 Crocuta crocuta
ACTACCATCCCTACCACCCCCACCCCCACTACCATCCCTACCACCACCCCATCACCGCTACCATCCCTACCTCCACCATAACCACCACCCCTACCAGCACCAGCATCACCATTCAACCACTATCTACGGGCGCCTACTAGGTATGTGGCAGGACCTACCCTACATGGCTTTGGGGTTAGTATCTACTTTCCAGGGAGAAACTGAAGCTCAGAGAGGATAAATCATTTCTCCAAAATTACCCACCTGGTAAGAAGGAGGGCTGGGATTCAAAGTGTGGTCACTCAGATTCTAAAGCCTGAGTTTTTTCTACTATGATATAATTTCTCTCCTCTTTCTCCTTTTACCACCCTGACACACCTCTTCCTTTTCATGTCAGCTGTTGTTAGCTCCTTCTCTCCAATCCTCCCTAATTTTTGGCATGCTCTCAAGATTAAATTGTTCATTTTCACTCATGTGTTTTCAGCAATGCTCTGTATAATACACTTATGGCTACCTCATAGCTGTGCTTACTCAGTCTGTTATTACTTTATGTCCACTACTCTCCCATTCCCCTCCAGACTTACACTCCTCGAGGACAGAGGCCGTCCAATGGCCAATATATCTCTGGAACCCAGGGCTTAGCTCACGGTTTACTCAGAAGTCCATGGTCTAAATCCATGAGTGAGTAAATGGATTCATGGATGGATGAGTGAAGAGACATGTACATTGGTGGATGAGTGATGGAGTACATTAACAGATGGTTAAGGAAAATTCTCAAGTCTACATTTGTAACCCTCTCCAGTTCACTCCCTTCTCATAGCTCCAGCTTTTTTTTTTTTTTTTTTCCCTTCTCATATCTCCAAATGCCTATTGAAACTTTCCACCTGGCTCTTTTGCTGTCATCTAAAATGAAACCGGTACAAAACTAATCTCCTCCCTAGCTGATTCCTTATCTATTTTCTTTTTTTTTTTTAAATGTTTTATTTATTTCTAGGAGAGAGAGAGAGACAGCACGAGCAGGAGAGGGTCAGAGAGAGAGGGAGTCACAGACTGAAACAGGCTCCAGGCTCTGAGCTGGCAGTCAGCACAGAGCCCGACGCAGGGCTCGAACCCACAAACTGCGAGATCATGACCTAAGCGAAAGTCAGACGCTTAACCGGCTAAGCCACCCAGGCGCCCCTCCTTATCTATTTTCTGATAATAGTACTGCTATTCTTCACAGTGTTCCCTTCACTGGTCCTCTGATTGATTCAGTCAGTCAACAATATTTTTTACGCGCACACGTGCGTGTGTGTGTGTGTGTGTGTGTGTGTGTGTGTCTGTCTGTCTGTCTGTCTGTCTGTGTGTGTGTTTGGCTGTCTGCTAGGTGCCAAACACAATTCTAGGGAATGGAAACAGTATAAATAAGACAGGCAAGGTTCTGGGAGGACTCAAAGGAGCTCACAGTCAACGGTGGGGTGGAAGATAGCATAGGAGACATTAGGCAAGTAAAAAAGTTAACAAGATAATTACAGATCACAATGAGTGATATGGTAGGGAAACAGAATGGTGAAGGGGAACTAAGGGACCTCACACTACATAGGATAGGAGGGAGGGCTTGTTTGAGGCAAGGCCTGATGGATAAGGATAAGGATTCTCATATAACAGTTGAATGAACATTCCAGGCAGAGGAACCAGCAAGTGCAGAGCTTCCTGGGCTGGAAAGAGCCTGGTGTGTTTCAGGAACAGAAAGGGACTGGATGTGGCTGGAGTGAAGTGAACAGCAGAAGATGGTCTGAGAGAAGTGTTAGTAGACCTGAACCAGGTCATGCAGGGCCTTGAAGGCTGGTAAAGAATCAGATTTTATTCTAAGAGCAATGGGAAGCCATTGAAATATCTCAAGCAGGGGAATGACATGACTCCCTGCCCCCGGCAGCAGGCAAAGAGCTCCCCTGCTCCAGTGCAGGTGATTCACAGGCAAGTCATCCGGAGTCATTAGGAAAGGGTTAACTCCAATGCCATTTAAACCGTTACAGTGCACAGAAAAGTAAAGCATCCAAATGCTTTTTGTAAAGCCATCACAGCATTGGTGGCCACCCTGACCAGAAGGCACAGCAAAAAGGAAACAGACCAAGCTTATTTGTAAGTATTAAAACAAAAAAAATCTTTAAAATTTTAGTGAATAGAATTCTGAAGCACTTTAAAAGAGCAACACACTACAACCAAATTGACCTTATACCAAAACAGCAAGAATGGTTTAATATTAATAAGCTATATTATAGGGGCGCCTGGGTGACTCATTCGGTTGAGCATCCGACTTCGCCTCAGGTCGTGATCTCTCAGTTTATGAGTTCAAGCCCCACATTGGACTCACTGCTGTCAGCATGGAACCCCGTTTGGATCCTCTGTCCCTTCCTCTCTCTGTGCCTCTCTCTGTCTTTCTCAAAAAAACTATATTATAATTACATATGTTGAAAGATCAAAGTGGAAAAGACATGATCATCTCTGAAGAGACTAAAAAGACATTTGATAAATTCACCACATATTACTGATGTTTAAAAAATGGCTTAGTAAAATTGGAGCAAGTGGATAGTTTCTAAATATTTTGTGCCAAAAATCAACATCATACTTAATGGGAAATATTGGAAACCTTCCCACTGAAGTCAGGAACAATAATTCTAGAGGTGTATTAGGAATAATTGGATAAGAGGAAGAAATGAAAGGTATAAATAAGAAAGACAAAATTGTCATTTTTGTGAACAATAAATTCAAGATCATCTATAAATGATTATAACTAATTAGAAAGTTATTATGGTTGGTAAATAGAGATCAATACATGCAAAAATTCAAGAACCCTATTGTGTATAACTATAATAAAAGATGTAATTTAAAAATATGTCAGTTCAAAGAAGTATATGAAAAGATGGTCAACATCCCTATACATTAGGGTAATGCTAAATTAAAATCATGATGAGATCTTCCTACATGCATATCAGAATGGCTAAAATAAAAAAGAAATGATAATACCAAATATTGTCAAGGAAGTGCCAGGTTGGATCTTTTATCCACTGCTGGTAGGAATGCAGAACAGTGGAGCCCATTCTGGAAAATAGATAGCAGTTTCTTAAAAAGTTAAATATACACTTACCATATAATCTGTAAATGACTCCTGAGCACTTATCCCAGAGAAGTGAAAATGTGTTCACAGAACCAGTAGTGCATGTTCACACCAGCTTTATTTGTAAAGTCCCCAAATTGGAAACAACCCAGATGTCCTTCCATGGGTGAATGGTGAAACAAAATGTGGCTTATTTATACAATGGAAATACTCAGCAATAAGAAAGAACAAACTGTCAACATATATAACAATTTGGGTGGATCTTAAGGGAATTATGCTGAAAGGAAAAGGTTCCACACTCTATGATTCCATCTATATGACCTTCAGAAATATCAAAAGCTTAGAGATGGAGACCAGATTAGTGGTTGCCAAGGAAACCAGCGAAATCAGGCAAGGGTGTGAGGATGAAGGTAACGGGAGAGAGAGATCTTTGGGGTGCCTGGGTGGCTCAGTCAGTTAAGCATCTGACTTTGGCTCAGGTCATGATCTCACGGCTCCTGATTTTGAGCCCCGTGTGGGACTCTATGCTAACAGCCTGCTTCAGATTCTGTGTCTCCCTCTCTTTCTGCCCCTCCCCCACTCGCACTCTGTCTCTCTCTCTCAAAAAATAAACCAACATTTAAAGAGAGAGCGAGAGATCCTTTGTACTGATAGTACAGTCCTGTATCTTGATTGCAATGGTGTTTATACAAATATATGGTAAAACATCACAGGACTATCCATGAAGACATAATGTAAATGGAGTGTGTGCAAAAACTATAAAATCTAAATAAGGTCTGCAGTCTAGTTAACTGTATGGTATTAATGTACAATCCCTTGTTTTGATAATGTACTGTAATTATTTGAGATGTGACCATTGGAAGAAGCTAGGTGATGGCCACAGGGGCCTCTTGGTAGTACTTTTGCAACTTCTTGTAAGTTTATAATTATTTAGAAATAAAAAGGAAAAGCAAGTGCCATTTCCAGTTACGACAAAAACCATTACCCAAGAACATAAAAGAAAAGTGTCCAACTCTTGGTTTCAGCTCAGGTCATGATCTCGCAGTTTTGTGGCCCCACATCGATCTCTACACTGGCAGCACGGAGCCTCCTTGTGATTCTCTCTCCCCCTGTCTCTCTGAAATAAATAAACAAACTTAAAAAAATAAAGGAGCTGCAGAGCCATCACCAAGGGGAGAAAATAATGGAACAACTTGAGCATCAAAATAAAAAGTGATAGTAATGGATTAAAACCATTGAAAAAATGTAACAATCCATGAACCCATACTGATGTAAACAATGATGCCAGCTAATAAATGTAGAAGGAATAATAGAGTTAGAAAATCACTTTTTGGCAAACATTGTAGTAATAATGGTCTTAGGCAACAGCCATCAATAGCTGTTAAAACTAGCAGATGAAAATTTGATGAGTAACAGGAGATCTACAGAGTCTCAAAGTATCTTGCTTTACTACAATATTTATGTATTATATTAAATGAAGAAAATGGGAATATTTATCCTGAGAAGAGAGGATCAGGGGATATAATGGTGGTTTTTAAATACGACTTTAAAATGCTGTCATGTGTGGTCCCAAGGCAAGATGGAAATTGTAAGAATTCCTATTTTGGCCCAATATATAAGGAAGAATTTTTTTAGCCTGAAACATAAGTTTGAAAAAAACCAAAAAGGGTTCTGAACATATTCAATTTTTTCCAGAGTCTAGGGATTTTAACATTCATTTTTTTCTAGGATTCTAAGGCTGTATCATTCTATTATTCTGAGATTCTAGGACTCCACATAGATGGTTTATGATTCTAAAATTCTCAATCTTTTCTTCTGATTCCAAGATTCAAAGACTCCATGATTTGGGGTATAATCGCTGTTTCTGCAGTCATACCATCATAGGAAAAGCACTGAGGTACTTGTTTCTAAATCTCACCTGGCTTCATAGCGGGAAATCAAAATGCATTGGACCTTCCTACCCATTCTTTATGACTGGGATCAACTGCCCCCCTGTTTGTGTTCCTGAAGATAGAGAAGGCTTCCAGCACTTCGCCCTAAATATACTATTTCTAATAGGTTTTGATATATATCCTTTGACATGCTAGAAAGTTCTACCTTGCTAAGAATTTTTAAAATTAATTAATGGGTGTCAACTTCTCTCATGTTTTCCAAAACACATCTATTTGCAATGGTTGTACGATGTTTTTTTTATTTAAAAAATTTTTTAAGTTTATTTATTTTGAGAGAGAGAGAGAGAGAGCAAGCGGGGCAGGGGCAGAAAGAGAGGGGAAAGAGAGAATCCCAAGCAAGCTCTGTGCTGTCAGCACAGAGCCCAATGTGGGGCTCAAACTCACAAACCGTGAAATCATGACCTGAGCTGAAATCAAGAGTTGGACGCTTAACCAACAAAGCCACCCAGGCACCCCTGTTGTCTGATGTTTCTATTGAACCTGTTAGCATGTAGTATTATGTCTACAGATTTTCTGTTATTAAACCAGTGTTCATTCTTGGATAAACATTACTTAATATTGATAAATCATGATTTTTATGTACAATTCTGAACTGTTTGCTAACAATTTATTTAAGATTTTTATATCTATGATTGGCCTATGATTTTTCTTCTTCCTATTACTCTTGTCTAGTTTCTCATGGTACATATTTTATACTGGCTTTCTAAACTGGAATGGGGGGCACCTGGGTGGCTCAGTCGGTTAAGCATCCGACTTCAGCTCAGGTCATGATCTCATGGTTCATGGGTTCGAGTGCTGCATCAGGCTCTGTGCTGACAGCTAACTCAGGGCCTGGAGCCTGTTTCAGACTCTCTATCTCCCTCTCTCTCTGACCCTCCCCTGCTCATGCTGTCTCTCTCTCTCTCTCAGAAATAAATAAAACATTTTTAAAAATTTTTAACTGGAATGGGAAGTTCCTCCTTTTTTTCCGTTTAATGGAATAATTTGCATAACATACAGATCGTCTGCTCTATGAAAGTTTTGTGAGACTTACCTGTAAAGTCAAATAGATCACATATTTTATTTTATCTTGTTTGGTTTTCCTTTATAGGTAGATTTTTAACAACTAATTCAATTTATCCAACTATTCAAGTTTTCTATTCCTTCTTAAATCAATTTTAGTAAGATATATTTTTTCCTAAGAATTACTTATTTCCCCTCGGTGCGTTAGTTGTCTCTTGTCACATAAGAAATCACTCCCAAACTTCAATGCAATCCCAGCAAGTTATTTTGTGGATATCAATAAACCAACTCTAAGGTTTATATGGAGAGGCAAAAGACTCAGAATAGCCAACACAATATTGAAAGAAAAGAGCAAAGTTGGAGGACCTATGCTACCTGACTTCAAGACTTACTATAAAGCTACAGTAATCAGGACAGTGTAGTACTGGTGGAAGAAGAGGCAGATAGATCAAAGGGACAGAACAGAGTACTCAAGAATAGACCTACATGAATACAGTCAACTGATCTCTGACAAAGGAGCAAAGGCAATACAGTGAAGAAAAAGTCTTTTCAACAAATGGTGCTGGAACAAATAGACATCCAAATGATTAAAAAAATCTAGACACTAGCCTTTCACAAAACTTAACGATCGTAAACCTAATATGTACAATGCAAAACACTAAAACTCCTAGAAAATATAGGAGTAAATCTATATGACCCTGGGTATGGCAGTGACTTTTAATTTTTTTAATTTTTATTTATTTTTGAGAGAGAGAGAGAAAGAGCATGAGCAGGGGAGGGACAGAAGGAGAGAGAGAGAGAGAGAGAATCTCAAGTAGGCTCCATGCCCAGCAGCCCAGCAAGGAGCCAGGCATGGAGCCAATATGGAGCCAAACATGAGGACTCTATGTGGGGGCTCCCTGTGGGGCTCGACCTCACAACCACAAGATCATGACTGAGCTGAAATCAGGAGTCTGACACTTAACCAAATGAGCTATGCAGCCCCCACTCCACCCCGCCAACAGTGACTTTTTAGTTGTAACACCAAAGGCACAATCCATTAAAGGAAAAAATCTATACACTGGATTTCATTAAAATTAAACACTTCTGCTCTGCAAAAGATACTGTCAAGAGAATGAGAAGACAAGCCACAGACTGTGAGAAAATATTTGCAAAAGGCATATCTGCTAAAGGACTATTACCCCAAATATAGTAAGAATTCTTAAAACTCACAGTAAGAAAATGAACAATCTGATTAAAAAATAAATAGAAGCCTGGAGCAGACACCTCACCAAAGAAAATGCACAAATGGTAAGTCAGGATAAGAAAAGATGCTCCACATCATATGTCATTAGGTAAATGCAATTCAAACAACAGTGAAATACTACCACATACCCATTAGAATGCCAAAATCCAGAACACTGGCATCACCAAACACTGGTGAGGATGTAAAGGAACTCTCACGCATTGTAGGTGGGAAAGCAAATGGTACAGCCACTTTGGAAGTCAGTGTAGTGATTTCTTACAAAACTAAATATAGTCTTATCATATGATGCCGTAATCATGCTCCTTCATATTTACTCAAAGGAGTTGAAAAATCTATGTCAGTCCACAGTACACAGATATTTTTAGCAGTTTTATTTATATTTTCCAGAACTCAGAAGCCAGGACATCCCTCAGTATGTGAATGGATAAATTAACTGTGTTGTATCCAATGAAATACTATTTTAGTGCTAAAAAGAAAGGAGCTATCAAGCCATATCAAGACATGGAGGAAACTTAAGTGTACATTACTGGGGCACCTGCGTGGCTAGTCAGTTGGCCATCTGACTTTGGCTCAGGTCATGATCTCACGGTCTGTGAGTTCAAGCCCCGCGTCAGGCTCTGTGCTGACATCTTAGAGCCCAGAGCCTGCTTTGGATTCTGTGTCTCCCTCTCTCTCTGCATCTCTCCCGCCAGTGCTCTCTCTGTCTTTCAAAATTAAATAAGCATTAAAAAAAGTGTACATTACTAAGTGAAAGAAGATAATCTGACAAGGCTATCTACTGTACGATTCCAACGTATGATATTCTGGAACAGGTAAAACCATGGACACAGTACCAAAGACAAAACCAAGATCAGTGGTTGGCCAGGGGTTAGAGGGAGAGAGGGACGAATCTGCAGAGCAGAGAGGGGTTTTTTTAGGCAATAAAATTATTTTGTATAGTATTATGATGGTGGATACATGTTATTGCACATTTGTCAAAACCTGGGTTTCATAGAAGGCAAAACACCAAGAGTAGACCCTAAAGTAGACTGTGGACTTTGGGTGATGTAGTATCAATGTGGGTTCATCAGTCATAATAAATGTACCATTCTGGTATAGGATGTTGATAGTGAGACAAGTTGTGTGAATGTGGGAGGAGGGGGAAATGAGAACTCTCTGCAGTTTCCGTTCCATTTTGCTGTGAACCTAATAAAACTTCTCTAAAAAAATAAAGTTTATTTGAAATAAATACATATAACCTATTTAAAATAAATCACCCCCAAACTTAGCACTTTCAGTAACAAGAACTATTTATCTCACATAGTTTCCGTGGTCAGATTCCTGGATTCCTAGTCAGGAATGACTAGCTGGGTGCTTTTGGTTTAAGGTCACATGAAGTGACAGTCAAGATGTCAGCCAATGTTGCAATCATTTGAACCTTTGCGTAGGTCTAGAAGATCCACTCCTGATTTGGTTCACTCATATGGCTGATAGCAGGAGGCCTCAGTTCTTCACCACGTGGAGCTTTCCATGGAGTTGCTTGGGTATCATCACAGTATGGTGGCTGGCTTCCCCACAGTGAGTGATCCGAGAGAGAGCAAAGTGAAAACCACAATGTCCCAAAGTGAAAACTACAAAATGACTCAGTTCAGAAGTCACATGCCATTATTTTCACAATATCCTACTGGTTACACAGGTCAGCTCTAGTCAGCATGGGAGAGGACTTCACAAAGCTGTGGCCACCAGGATGTCAAGACAATTGTAAGCAATTCTGAAAGTTAGCTACTGCATAGGTGTTTCAAATTTATCAGCAGAGAATAATTCCTGCCAACCATTCTTTAAATATCTGCTCTGTGTACAACCGTCTCTCTTTACAATCCTAAAACTTGTTGGTGTGTGACTTCTTTTTTGTTTGTTTGCTTTTGTTTCTGGGTAAGCCTATCAGAGATTTGTCTATGTTACAGAAGAAGCTTTTGGATTTGTTGACAGTCTCTAATGTATGGTTGTTATATATTTAATTACCTTGCTCTTTTCTTTATATTTTTCCCCTTCTCCTTTCTTTGGTTTGTTCTGTACTATCTCTGACTTCTTAAGTTTAATCACTAGAGTATTTTTAATCATATTTGTTTCTAAAGTATGTATTTAGGTTATAAATTTCTCTGTGACCGCTGCAGCCCATAAACTTTGATATGCAGTATTTTCATTTTCTTCCAGCTCTGATTATTTTCTAGTATCCATTATAATTTCTTCTGAAATATATTTTTTAATGTGTATTTATTTTTTTTTTAATAGTTTATTGTCAAATTAGTTTCCACATAACACTCAGTGCTCATCCCCAANAAAAGATTTTATTTTTAAGTAATCTGTACACCCAGTATGGGGCTTGAACTCACAACCTGGAGATCAAGAGTCTCCTGCTCCACTGACTGAGCCACCCAGGTGCCCCTGTGATGACCATTTTTACCTTCAGTAATACTTTTTGTTTTAAGACCAATTTTGCCTGATTGTAATATAATCATACAGCTTCCTTTTGGTTAGTGTTTTTCTACTATATCTTTTCCCATCATGTTTCCCCCATATTCATGTCCATATGTGTCCATTGATGCCTCTTGAAAACAATGACTGATTGCCTTTTGCTTTGTTTTGTTTTTTCTCCAATCTGACGTTCTCTTTTAACCATAAAATTTTGATTATTTACATTTACCCCAATCACTAATATATTTTAAAATGTTTCTACCACTTTAAATTGTAATTGCTATTTGCCATGTTTTCTTTGCTTATTTTTATCCTTTTACTGCCCTTGATGAAGCTTTCTATATTCTTTTTTCTTTCTCTTACTCTTATTTTTTAAATTTATCTTTAAAGTTTATTTATTTTGAGAGAGATAGAGTGTGCTAGTGGGAAAGGGGTAGAGAGAGAAAGAGAGAATCCCAAGCAGGCTCTGCACTGTCAGCGTGCAGCCTGATGTGGGGCCCAAACTCACAAACTACGAGACCATGATCTGAGTGGAAGTTGAATGCTTAACCAACTGAGTCATGAAGGCGCCCTCTTTCACTTTAAAAATAATGTTTATTTATTTATTTTGAGAGGAAGAAAGAGAGAGAGAGAGAGAGAGAGCAGGGGAGGGGCAGAGAAAAGAGGGCAAGAGAGGATCCCAAGCAGGCTCCACGCTGACAGCACGGGGCTCAGTCTCACCAACCAGGAGATCATGACCTGAGTGGAAATCAAGAGTTGGATGCTTAACCAACTGAGCCCACCAAGGTGCCACCCACTCCTTTTCTTCCTTTTAATGTGCATTTTTAAGTTGATAAACATTCTAGGCTAATAATTTAATCAGTATCTCTACTTTCCTCACAAACATAAAAGGATTTTTGAAACCTGATGACTCCCTCCTATCAGACATATTACTTGCTAGTATTTTAGTTCCATGCTGTTTTCTTATCCCTCAAGTTAATTTAAGCATGGCCAGATCCTCAAATGATTAACATACTAAAAATAGAGACCTTCAAAACAGTGGTTCAAACAAGAGAGAAGTGTTATTTCTTTCTCACATAATATTCCAGAAGCAATGAAGTGGTCTAAGACTGTTAGGCAGCTCCATCCTGTGAGGTCACTCAAGATAGTTTTCTTCCATCTTGTTCTTCTACCCTCCCCTACCTAGGGTTAAATTCTGGTACCAGAATGCTCTTAACCACCATATCATAGTCATCTTAACTTCCCAGATGATAATTCACCTCTACCATGTCCATATTCTCCCCTGTGGGAAGGAAGAAAGATGAAGTTGAACACAAGCAACTTCTTTTAAGGAAGTGACTTGGAAGTACATATGCTTGCAAAGGAGGCTGAGGAAGGTAGTCTCTTGCTGGGTGACCAAGAGCCCAACTAAAACTTGGAGGCTTCTGTTATGGGAAGAAAGTGAGAATGGGCTTTGGGAAACAAGTTGCAGCCTTCATGGGCTTCAGCAGAATCCTCTTCTTTCTCTGTGTTTGCTTCAATCTTAGACAAGCAGCTTCCCCCATCCTCCAGTGATGGCAAAGATGATCACTAACAACATTATCTTAATGGTCTCTCATTTCAGCAATTCCAGTAAAAATAAGGGAGTGGCTCCTTACAAATAGTCCCAACTGAAGTCTGGGATTTCCTCTAATTGCTCCAGTGTGGCTCACATGTCCATCATAAACTAGTCACTTTGGCCATAGGGATGCAGTGCCCTAGTAAATAGGTATGGGTCACATAGTCATCTATAGAAGGTGGATCAAGTAGGGTTAATCCTATGCAAACCATAGGAACTCAAAGTTGGAAAGAAGTGGTCCCCAACAGACAAATACTGAGGTGCTGCCATCATCAGAATGGAGGCTGAGCAAGCAACATAAACAGATGACCATTAGACTTATCTATCCTATCAGGCTATTGGATGGTTCAAGAAAGTTGTGCCATTGAATGTGTTTTAAAAATCCAAATAAACAAAGATGGAAGGTGATGCTGATGATGAAGTTGCATGGGATACCCTTCCTTACAATTCTGATAGGAGAGCTTCTACTCAGCTCTCCTTGGTGATACATTCAGCACCTTATGAACAAACCTCTGTTATGCGGACCATACCACTTACTAATTATTGATTTTGTCTGTCTCCCAGTCCTCCCATAACACACCCCTCTGATTGAGGGCCCCCTCGGAGCTAGAACTTGTTTGCATTCCACAATGCCCAAGGCACAGGGTGGGCATCAGGAGACTAGACTTGTTAAATGAAAGCAGGGTGGGGGCGCCTGGGTGGCTTAGTCGGTTAAGCGTCCGACTTTCGCGGATGGTCATGATCTCGCGGTTCCTGGGTTCGAGCCCCGCGTCGGGCTCTGTGCTGACTGCCAGCTCACAGCCTGGAGCCTGTTTCAGTCTGAGACTCCCTCTCTCTCTGACCCTCCCCTGCTCACGCTGTCTCTCTCTCTCTCCTAGAAATAAATAAAACATAAAAAAAATTAAAAAAAAAAAAAAAAGAAAGCAGGGTGAAGTCTCAGTGACTCTCAGTAGCCCCTCCAGTTTCTAATCCCTTTGAAACTCATTATTGGGAAGAGGCCCACCAAATCCCAGGGAGTTCTGCAGAATTGGGGGTCAGACCAGATTATGTTGTTTATAGAAATGTATTTCCTAATGACTGGAAAACAGTGCCAAGGCATCATATTATTTGTGGAGCTCAAATCAAATCATAGAAAGACACAGACCCAAGTAGGAGGAAGTTCAACAGATAATTGATTAATCAGACTTATTGTCTCATCCTGTTTAAGGTTAAAACACACACACACACGCACACACACACGCGCGCACACACACACACACCAGCTCCATTCCCAATCTAAACATGAAAGTGACTTCCTTCCCCAGAAACACCAATGCCCCTGTTTACCTGATGATGAAAACTCTACCTATCTTAGAGAGAAGCAGAGCTGAAGACCAGTGACCGTTGCTAGTGATGGGTAGTAGAACACAGTATAGGAGATATAAATGGGGGGACATGAAAAAGAGGCCAAAGCATACTTAGAAAAACAAAAGGTCTTCCTGGAGGTGTTCAAGTGGCTGACCTACTTGGGAAGCTCCACCTAGGGTTTCCTGGATGGGTCCTTTGAATACTAATAGCTACCATTCACTGAGCCATTGCCATACTCCAGATGTTGTGGTAAGCATTTTTAATGCAATATCTCATTTTAGGGGTGTCCAAGTTGCTCAGTCAGTTAAGTGTCCAACTCTTGATTTCAGCTCCAGTCATGATCTCACCATCATGGGATCGTGCCCCACATCTTGGGATTCTCTATCCTCAGAATTGGTATCCCTGTTCACAGGTAAAAGACCAGAAAGGTGCAGTGATATTCCATGGCCGTACAGCTAAGAAATGAAAAAGCCAGAATTTGAATCACTGGATTTGATTTGACTCAAAGCTTCCACTCTGAGACCTTAACGATCCTCAGCAAACCACTTTGAGGTAGCCATTATTTCCTCCATTCTACAAATGAAATCTACTGAGGCCCAGGGATGATCCAACTTGCCCAAGTGACAAGATAGTAAGTGTCAGAGCCCAATCAAGGCTGTCTGACTCCAAAATCTACCGCGCCTCTTAAGTAGAGGAAGAGCAAAAGCCAGGGGGTCAGGAACATGCCAGTATGTCCCTGTGCATCAGGCCCTACCCTGTCCCCTTGTTTCCTTTCTACCTTCAACCTCTACACTCAGGCCCCTTCCAAGAATTTTCTTTTCCCTGTCTCTCTCCAGTGTGACCCCTGGGCTGAAGAGGGACTGGGTAGCTCTTGGGCAGCTCTAAGACACCCTTCCCCTAAAGATCCTCTAAAAAAGGGACAGCCAGGGTGCCCCCAGCCTGGGGAATCACATCCCCACATATCTGAGCAGGACTGGCAAGTGCTTGGATCAGGAGCCAGCCAAACTGAGCTCAAATCCCGCCCAGTAACACCAGCTTTCTCTTTAAAAAGCATCTATTCTGGGAACAGACATTTCACTCGGGATATCCTTCGTATTTTAAAAACTGAATCCCCCTCCTCCATGATTGGCCCGATTTTACAAAAGAGGAGCCTCGGGCTCCCGGTGGGGGGGGGGCGGGGAGGAGAGCGGCATAAGGACAGCCAAGTCAGTCACCAGCCTGAGACTTGAACCCACCTAGGCCCCAGATTCGGCTGTTGCCTAGGAGCTGAGGAGGGAGGAGCTGCCGGAGCGGAGGGGGGAGGGGACGAGCCAGGGCGAGCTCCCAGCAGCGCGCGCTGACGAAAGCAGGTGATTTTTTTCTGCAGCTCGCTTTCTCTCAGCATCTTTCCTGGATTTTTTTCCCCCTGCCGAGCCGTAGATAAGGGTGGGGCCGCTTGCCTGCAGCAGAGACGGCGGCGGCACAGCGGCTGCAGCATCATTGGGAGCAGCTGCTGCAGCAATGCTCGGTCTCCGCTGGAGGTGATCGCCTCCGAGCCCTGCTAGGTGGCCGGCTGCGACGGGACGCCTCGGAGTAGGAGAATACAGCCTCGTCCGTGGACCCGAAAGCCACACTGCTCGGCCCTTCCTCTACGCCATGGCTTAAGCCCGCAGCCACCTCGCCTCGCGTCGCCTCGCTTGGCCGGGGTCTGCGCGCCGCCGCCGCAGGGAGGGGCGCGACCCAGACGCCCTCTCCCGGGGACTCGGGGACGCCTTGTGTCTCACCCATCTGTGCCCGCAGCAGACTGCGCTCCCAAGACCTTTGCAGGAGGCTCCCGGAGGCGTTTGCAGCCGGTAATCGGGGGACTTTACGGACTTTATCTCGGTGATAGTTTGACCTTCCTGGGCGCTCTCTGAGGGAGAAGACCGAGGTAGCGCAGGCCACTGGGGGCAAAACGGTGGGAACCAGATTAGCTACTGGTCGAGGGCCAAGGGACTGAAGTAAGATTAGAGACTTGCTTGAGAGCCACAAAAAGAAAGAGGCAGGGCCAGCTTTGCAGCTAGCATCATGGCGTGGCCGTGCATCACGCGGGCCTGCTGCATTGCCCGCTTCTGGAACCAGCTGGACAAGGCGGACATCGCTGTGCCGCTGGTTTTTACCAAGTACTTTGAGGCCAC
>NW_027527824.1:1117284-1169591 GCF_008692635.1 Crocuta crocuta
GGCCGGAGCGGGCCGGGCCCCGGCCCGGGCTCTGGCTCCACCTCCACCTCCAGCGCGGGCCCCGCGGACTCGGTGATGCGTCAGGACTACCGCGCCTGGAAGGTGCAGCGGCCCGAGCCGAGCTGCCGGCCGCGCAGCGAGTACCAGCCTTCCGATGCGCCCTTCGAGCGCGAGACCCAGTACCAGAAGGACTTCCGCGCCTGGCCGCTGCCGCGCCGCGGGGACCACCCGTGGATTCCCAAGCCCGTGCAGATCCCCGCGTCCTCCCAGGCTGCGGTGCCAATTCTCGGGGCGTCCAAGCGCCGGCCCCAGAGCCAGGAGCGTTGGCCCACGCAGGCCGCCGCCGAGGCCCAGGAGCAGGAGGCGACCCCTGGCGGAGCGGGTGGCCTGGCAGCCGGAAAGCCCTCCGGTGCAGATGAGCGCGACACACGCAGGAAGCCCGGGCCCGCCTGGATGCTGCGTCGCGCCGAGGGGCAGGGGCCGGAGCAGACGCCTCTGCCCGCAGCCCAGGCCCAGGCCCAGGCCCAGGTCCAGGCCGCGGTCCCCGAGGGTGGCAAGGGACGTGCAGCGGCGGACGCCCTCAACAGGCAAATCCGCGAGGAGGTGGCGAGCGCGGTGGGCAGCTCCTACAGGTGAGATGCGGGCCTCAGCGCAGACGACAAGTCACCCTTACCCTTTCCTGAAGGCTGCTCAGGCCAGGGCTCATTCTCTGCACCCGCAGGCCTCACATGCAGCCCCTCCCCTTCCAGACCACACCCTCTCCCCAGCCGCATCCCAGACACCCTTCCAGGGCTGGCTTCTTCCTGCTCTTTCTTATGTGAGGCTGTTAGAGCTGTCCACCCCGGCCTGCCCATCTTTCCCTCTACCGCTTTAGCCACTTCCCCCCCCGCCCCCAGCCCTGCCCCACCTTAGATCCCTGCCTGCTCAACAGAGACCCTTTGCTGTTTCTTCGCAGGTTGTGCCATTCTGCCCCACCCACCTCACCAGCTGCATTCGCCCGGACGCTGCCCCTGGCTGGCTGAGCTGCTGCCCACTGGCCTTGGTGCCTTCCCGCAGGGCCCCATCCTCCTAGAGGAAGACCTCTTTACCAATGGCCAGTCCCCCTCCTCCCTAGTCCAGTCTACTTGGCCATTCATTCTTCCCTCCCTCTCTCAGTCCCTGGGAGAGATCCAAGCACCACACCCTTTTCCAGATTCCCTGCAGGGCTCTTAGAGACACCCTCCTCCTTCTACATCAGCCTTGTAAAGTCAGATTCCTTCCTCCTCTTAGTAGCTGTGACACACTGAGCACGTTTCTTTACCTTTCTGGGCTTCAGGTTCTTACTTGTAAGATGCAATTGATGGTAGATTGTTCTCTTAGAATTGCTTGTTCATTTATTAAATATAAATATTGGATATATTTTTGAGCACCTACTATATATCTGGCACTGCCCTAGACATTGTGAGGATTAAATGAGATGGAGTAGGAGAATTATGCCTGGCACATCGTAGGTAAAATCAATGTCTTAGTTCAATTGCAAGTTTGTGCATGATGCCTTGTTATTCAGATTTCCACTTCCTAGATGCCTCCAGCCTTCTCCCCTATTGATGCATTTTCTTTCTCCTTTCCCCTTATGTTCTCCAGTTGTGTTGTTCATTCTGTTACCACTGAGAACCCCTTCCTTAGCACATTTAAATTCCCTGTAAATGAATGCCTCCAAGAGAGGGCATATCCATTTTCCCTCTGTGTGTGTGTGTGTGTCTCTCTCTTTCTGCCTCTCTCTCTTCCTCCCTCCCTCCCTCTCCCTCTCTCCAGCCTTCTAGAATTCTCCCTCGGCTGCAGCCTCAAGCCCTTCCAACTTGCCTTCTCACCCTTCATATATCCAATATGTATTTCTGATGCTTAGCTCTCCATCCTGCCCTTATGTTTTAACCCAGATCAAGAAGCTAACAGATCCCATTTGACTCTGAATGTGTAACGTTGGGCTGTAGGATCTCTGGGGAAACAGATGTACATGATGAATAAATGAGCTAGTGGTGTGGCTTATGGGGTCCTTCATCAATGCCATGGCCAGTTGCCTCCCTCTTGCAGGAGACTGTGGTTGGGGGAGACTGCAGAGTTAGTGTCTTTTGCCAAGACCCTATAT
The DNA here is from genome assembly GCF_008692635.1 of Crocuta crocuta. NCBI lineage: Eukaryota > Metazoa > Chordata > Mammalia > Carnivora > Hyaenidae > Crocuta > Crocuta crocuta. The sequence continues at coordinate 1,119,410 of NW_027527824.1, forward strand.
GTAGCCTCATGTCAGACTGATGTCTTTCTCCAGTGAACATAACAACCACTCCCTCACATGCTGAGGGAAGCATAGTATAGATAGATATCATCTCCCTCCCAGGTTTTGACTCCGGAAAGCATTTTCCAATGAGAGGGGGCAGCTAATATTTGGCACCTACTCCATCTTCCTGAATTCCCACTGGCCATTTCTCTCCTGTTTTATTGTTATCTCGACCACAGTGGTCCCCCAGGAATGCACTACCTTTTTTTTTTTTTTATGGCTTTGGTCAGGCCAGATCCTTTTCCTTGGTTCCTAGCCATCAGGAGTGGAATTTTCACAATTTCTTCATTCTACTACCAAGAGAGGATCGAAAAGAAAGGAAGGAAGCAAATAAGCAAGGAGCATGAAAAACAAAGCCAAGATGTAGTTTTGTGATTCTGCCTTCTTGTTTTACAAGCTTGGTTACAAGCTCTCTCCATTCCCTGAGAGCTCTACCATTGACCCAACATCACAGATTTCTGATCTGGCTTCCTCATCTTCTTATTCCCATCCTACTACCCTGTGGCAAGTGGAACCTTACACCCACCTCACCTCCTCAGAGGAACTACCCCCCCTCACCTCCACAGAGTCAAGGCCAATCAAGAGAGATCCCAAATTCTCAAATCTCCTTCGGTGATCTGCCTCAGTTTATGTTTCCAAGGTAGTAGGACTTGCTTTGTTCATGGATTATTGGCAGGACAGTCAGGGAATGACCCACCCTTCAGCTACAACCCCCCAAATATTTTGGCTTGTATCTTTGTTCCATCTGGCCTCTTCCCTCCAAAACACTACCTTAACTGTACAGTAAGCATGTCAGGCTTTACAGTTAGAAATATACTCAGGGAAGCCTGTGTGGCTCAGTTGGTTAAGTGTTCGACTTCGGCTCAAGTCATGATCTCTCCATTTGTGAGTCTGAAACCCGCATCAGGCTCTGTGCTGACAGCTCGGAGCTTGGGGCCTGCTTGAGTTGTGTGTGTCTCTCTCTCTGCTCCTCCCCCGCTCTCACTCTCTCTCTCTCTCTCTAAAATAAATAAACATTTTTTTTCAACTTAGAAATATACTCACACTGCAAGTGATGGAATTGAATGGGGGAAGGCTATGCTCTTGCAGCTGGTGAGAATGATTATTTTTAGTGGCTATCAGAACTCCACCAACCTATCAAAAAAAAAAATCTCTGAGCACCTCAAAATATTTTTTTTCTCATTTGGGTCTTCTGTAAAATTTAATTATGCATGTGACTTAGGGGCCAGCAGTTCCATTTTGCTGTATAATCAGGAGGGGTTTGAAGCATTGAGGGAATGAGTGTTGCTAAGAGACATAAATTTCCTTAATGGGCAATTTAAGTGCATGACAATTTGATGTGAAATTTAATGTTGTTTTTGGTTTCAGAAGAAAAATTAACTAATCATAAGAAAATGCACTTTGGGTGAAACTAGATATGAAGAAATAAGATAATCAATTAATCAGATATATCATAAAGAAAAAAGATGCCTGGAAATTGTAGTCTTATCTGGAACATTGGTTTTTCCTTCCCTATTGTCTCGTGTTCTTTCCCTTGCTATGATTCCAAATATCTCCTGAATTTAAGTATGCCCCATGGCTGGCAGAGATGAGTCTTACATTGTCTTATTAGAAGCCAAGTTGGGTTCCATTTCAAAGATAATTTGATTTACGAACCTTTTCTTCTGCCACTCTACATAAATCATGGTGGCTTACACCATGGCGACTGGTTCATCTCATGGGCTTTCCAAGGGACATCTGTCACATGACATCAACACGGAGCAGTTTGCTTAAGTAGAGAAAGGAAACGTAATCCATCAGCTTACCATACTGGTGTATAATGTAAAATATACATTCAGCACGCAGAGTCATATACATACTAATTGGTTTTCTCCTACAATATTCAGTTAGTAGATAACATCATATGTCTTTGGTGCTATGATTTTGAGAAAACTTCTGAATTCAACAGTTCATCTAATTCATAACCTATCCACGCTAGCCTGAGATTTTTGCATTAAGTGCTATCTCAGATATCTTTCATTATTCACAATCATGAAGTTGATTAGTCTTTAGTACACTCATATGACATAGATGATATTATAAAATCAGGAAAGCATGCCTCTGTTATCATTTTTAATATTAAGGATGGATTTCACGAGGCAGCCATTTGTGACTTTAGACCTAGCATTCTCAATCAGAAAAGAGGTGAGTCATGAGGAGGGGATTAAAATTCCCCTCTCGGTCAACCCCACTGCCCTCACCATCAGTTAATAAGAGATAGATGGGGTGGCAGGTGCTCCCCATAGAAATGCTAATGAGAACCTTTTCCTGGAAGAAGTCAGCTGAGGCACCAGGAGGTAGAATTAATAAACCAGAGGCAAAGTATTTGACAAATGAGAGTAGAAACAAGGAAATCAGAAAGAAAAGGAGCCTTTAGTATCTGCCCTACAGTCTCCCATGAAGGTTAGAGAAAGGCCCTTCTGACGTGGCTTCTGCTCACAGAACCGCCCTGTGCTTCTAGGGCAATTGCCCACTTCCCTAATTTCTTCCTGGGTAAGTCTCAGCAATGTTTCAAGGCCAATCTCAGATACTGAATCTTTAAGGATACCTTCCAGGATCTGCCATTCAGAACTAATTTTTCTTGTATTCCCTTTTTATATTCTATACACTTCTCATTGTCGGCTTGATTGTAAGATACTTTTTTCCATATCTGTCTTTTCTACCAGATCACAAAGACTTGAAGAGCAGGGCTGTATTTTGTTCATCTACTTCTCACAGTGTAACCTTGTGCCTAGGTGCCATGTAGATTTGCTGAATCCAGTAGAATATTTAGAGTTTGGTGAAAATCTTATCCACCTATACATTGATTCATTTCATTCAGCTTTATTTAGTTGGATTTATTTCAAAAAAAAATGACCACCAAGCCCCTGCTATGTATCAGATAGGGTTTTGGGGATACCAAATGATTACATTAAAACCTTTGTGTAAGGGGTTGTGCCTGACTTGATCAGGATAAAGTCCAGTCTCTACTAGGTTAGCGCCAGAAGTAAATGTTCAAATGAGGACAGGGTGCAAACTTAAGAAACCTGATGTTCCTGCACTCAAAGCAGTGATCCTCAACCTTGACTGCACATTGGAATCACTGGAGAGCTTTAAAAAATGCTGATGCATAGGTGCCTTGCCTAGGAATGCTGATTTAATTGCTCTGGGGTGTGGTGTGGGCATCTGAATATTTTAAAAATGGTCCCAGGTGATTCTAATGTGTAATTCAGGCTATGACCTACTTCCCGAAGGCGAGGGTTCTCAAAATTTAGTACACCAAAGAATGATCTGGCAAGTTTCCTAAAACGCAGATTCCTGGGCCTCATCCTCAGGCATACTGATTCAGTAGGTTTAAAGTAGAGCCTAAGAAACTACACTTTAACAAGCAGTCTGGGTAATTTTGATGCAGGTGAACTTCAATCTGTAGTTGGGAAAATACTGCTTGCAGACATTTGCTGCCTTTAAAGTATTAGTTTTCTCATATACAAACACGGTGTTGCTTCCCATTTATTTAAGTCTTTTATGTCCTTCACTTACACTTTGTCATTTTCTCCACAAGAGTGTCTCACACACACGTTTTTAAGTTTTATTGTTCTATATTTAAGTCTTTAACAATATAACTAGATTTTAACTTTATGTATGGAATGAGGTAGGGATCCAATTTTCTTTTTTCCCATATGGAAACTCACGTATATTAACAATACCCTTTTTAAGCTCAACTTTTCATCACTAATATCTCCATGAATCTCCTCTATCATAGAAGGATCCCTTATGCTTGGATATATTTCTGAGATCTCTATTCTGTTATTCTGAGTTAATGCCACACCAACATCTTTTCTTTTTGTCAAAGATATTTTAAATTATTTTTTCTACTGTGAAGATTATATGTTATTACATTTTATAATTTTTTGTTCTTCATATGTATTAATTTTTGGATATTGAGTTTGTATTCAGGAACTTTATCACACTCTGTAGTTAGTCTTGTCTGTAGACTCTCGGACTTCTTGGGCTGTCTGTGGAGATAATGTCTGTTTTTAGCAAATACCAATTTTCTTTCCAATATTTATGTATTGTGTGTGTGTGTTTGTGTGCATGTGCACGCACACATGTGAATGCGCTGCTACATTGGTGAGGACATAGGGTGTGGTTTTGATAGTAGGTGATAACAGGCATCTTTGTCTTGAGATACGGAAATGCTTCTGTAGTTTTATTGTTAAGCATGAGGTTTGCTCTGTGTTTTTATGAGATGGCTTCATATCTGGTTAAGAAATTTCTCCTTATCTTAGTTAACTAAGGGTTTCCAAAAATGTGGATGGGTATTGAATTTTGTTGAATGCTTTTTCTGCATCAGCTGAAATGATCGTATGGTTTTTCTTTGCAAATCTGTTAATAGATTGTTCTGATATTGAACCATCTTTGCATTCCTGAGACAAATCCTACTTGTATAAAAATGTTCTTTATGATGCTGAATTTGGTTTGCTATTTTTATTTGAAATGTTTGCATACATATTGATATCATCCCCAAAGAGGGAGTATAAAAAATTAGCCATCAGAGAATGGAGCCCTGAGGGATACAAGAATATGGGGTGGGGGGTACTGACAGCAGAAGGAATGGACATGAAAAAGAAAGGAGTAATCAGAGGGGACCAGAACAGAGACTTATCACAACTTACCACGGAAATCATGTTGAGTACCTATCTCAGCAATGCCTTATGCCTATTTGGGAAGTTTTACTGAGAAATAACTGTGTACAAAGCATTTTGCTAGGTCACTGGTTGACCTTGTGCAGTCAACTCTCAGATATATGACGTTGACTGGGACTAACCCACAAAGAGGAGAGGAGATAAAATACAGGTAATTTTTGACTGCTTTCTTGCGGGGGGTGGGGGGGGAATGGCAAATAAGAATGTTAAAAAAAAAAAAGTCAAGCCAGTGATAGTTTTAAATCTAAATCTGCAGTCACTAAGAATCACTCAATTTCCTAGATACAAAACTAAAAAATTCCAGTCAATGTCCACTAAGATTAAAATAAATGTCCGTAAGATTATATCCATGTCTATAATCAATGCAGCTTTGGCTTTACAAGTTTTATCAGTTGTATAAATGCAGGCAGATGAGCTTCTAATTCTCTACTAAATGAAGAAAACTGTTGAGCCTCAACCAAAAAACTAAAAATTCTCTTGATGTATACTAAAGATGCTAGTTTTCACCATTAAAATAATAATAGTAGCTAACTGAGTGATTACTATGTGCCTTGCAGGCTGCTAGAAATCTTAGATGCTTTATAGTAGAATCTTTTCTCCTATAATCTTTATAGTACACCTGCAGAAATTGTATTATTACTTCCCCTGTCAGAGCTTAGGACCCACTTGTCTGCCTTTAGGTTTTTAGATTGTTAAAGATGCAGACTTTGTCTGGAAAAGGCAGGGAGGTGGATTCTCTCCTGGAGCCTTCAGAAGGAACACCTTGCTTCTGTTGACATCTTGATTTTTCCAGTGAGACCCATTACAGACTTTTAAATTTAGGACTATGAAATAATACATTTGGGGACACCTGGGTGACTCAGTTGGTTAAGCATCCAACCTGATTTTGGCTCAGGTCATGATCTCCCAGTTTGTGAGATCAAACCCCGCATTGGGCTCCATGCTGACAACATGGAGCCTGCTTGGGATTCTCTTCCTCTTTTTCTGCCTCTCTCTCTCTCTTTCTCAAAATAAATAAATAAATAAACTTAAAGAAAGATAATACATTTGCATTGTTTTAAGTCGTTCAGTTAGTGGTAATTCATTTCAGCTTCTCTAGGAAACTAATACACAAGGTTTCTCAATCTTGGCACTTCTGATATTTTGGACTGAATAATTCCTTATTGTAGGAATTGTCCCGTGCATCGTAGCATCTCTGGCCTCAATTCATTCCATGCAGTAGCATTCCCCACTGCACCCTCACCCTTGCTAAGTTGTGATAATCAAAATGCTTCCAGATGTTTCCAAAAGCCCCCTGCAAGGGTAAAACTTGCCCATGGTGAAGACCAGTGTTATATGAGAAAATTACTGCAGTACTCTATAATATGGATATATTTCACAGACATAATGATGGGTGAAAGGAACAGAGACAAGTGCACTTATCGAATGATTCCATTTGTATGAATTTCAAACACAGGTCAAAGGAATTGGTGATAGAAGTCTGAATAGTGGTGATCTCTGGGGGTAGGGTGTGTCATTGGTTAAGAAACACAAGGGAACCTCTGAGGTATTGGAATTGTTCTATATCTTGATCTGGGTGGTGGGTATGTGGATCTATACATTTGAAAAATTAAGATTTATGGACTTTATTCTATGTTTGTTATGACTCAACAAAGAAAAAGAAAACAAAGTATAAACCAAGTAAATGGAGATACAGGTTTGATGCTCAAGAGAAAAGGCAGAATGGAAAAGCTCTGGACATGGAGCTGTGAGGATCAAACCCACAGGCTTCAAGGTGGGTGGGGAATAAAGAGGGTGAGAAGAAGAGAATGTTGAGGCCGGGGCCCAACACGCGTTGACCCATCAGGTGTAGGCAGAAGAAGAGTAGGCCAAGGATGGACCGTTGGTGTCTGTGTGTTGTCCCCATCTCAGAGTGAGAGCATAGCCCCCACCACTGACCCAACTTCCCACCTCCCCTACCTCTGGCCTCTGTGTCCCCTGCAAGAGCTACCCCACACATATAGAAAACGTCATAGTACTCTTCCCTATCCTCACTGCCCTAGCACAGCCCATTGTCAATGTGTATTTGTTTCCAAGCTGAATGAAGAGGCTTTTGCAGGACCAAGCCGGGTGCAACCTCTTCTGGTGGGAAAATTGGGCCCAGGTCCCAAGCCACAAAACCCATCCTAAGTGCCTCCTGGAAATACCGCCTCCTCCACGGTGCTGTTCCCTATGGTCACTGTCTGTTTCGTACAGTGACTTCAAAAAGTTGACTGATGTTGTGGCATATCCTACCGTGCATTTTTAGAACCATCTTAGCCTGTAAGAACTGTTCTCTATTAACCATCATAACAGATATAAGATAGACAATGGCAGAAAGCAAAGTTGCAGAACGTTAGTGAGAGCACAGACATAATTTTCAACCTCAATTGCCAAGTGCTTCCTCCATGCCAATTGCTTTAGCATATCTTTTTATTCAGACTTCATAATAACCTTTTAAAGTGAACATCTCTCTGACTTTAAAGATGAAAACTAGGTGGGTAGGTGTCTGGGGACTGATATCACATACCAGTCAACGGCTGAGTGGCTCAGTAACCTCTGTCTCCTCTTCCCAGCCCGCCTTTGTGTCTTGCCTGTACAGCACAAGCAGACGCATACCATGTACCAGTTTGACATGCCATTCCCAGGGGGCTGCTGTGCACCCTTTGCCCTTCATACTCTCTTTTTGGCTCTCACTCTCCTAAGCCCATGCCATCCTCCTTCCAACCTGTTTCTGGGATGGGAGAGGGTTGCTGATCCCATTGCTCCTTGTCCTGAGCTCTCCATGGATTCCCTTCCCCTCCTGGGCAAGACCCAGTACCTCAGGCTGCAGTCAAGGCCTTCGAGGATTTGAGCTATCTGGTGTTTCCTGCATTTTTGCCCACTGCTCCCCACACAACTGATGCTTTTTCCTGGAGGTTCTCAGTTCTGGTTGCACATTAAAATCACGGGGGCCCGAGCAGGTCATCTAGCTGAATCACAGACTGAGCTGGGCCTTGACAAGCCCCACATGTAATGATGGCTGGATTTTGCTCAGTTTTCCCTCCGTCTTCCTTCTAAATCCCTCCTATCCTTCAGAGCTTCTAGTCCGTTGTGAAAGAGGCTTATACTGTAAAGCAGGGAATTAGGTTGGATTTATTTGATCATAATATCATAATAATAATGCAGTGGGCTTAATATTTTTATTTCAAGTTTAATGCAGCATCATCTTCAGAGCATGCAAAGGCTGCGGCTATGGGCTATGAGGATTCAATGTGCAGAGCACATGATCCCCACTCACAGGCACTTGCCATCTTGTGAGGCAGGTAACATGGATGCAAGTATCTAAAGTACCAGGCAGGGCCTGGTAAGCATTAAAATCAGAGTTCTCTAGGGTCGCAATAGGGGCTGGTTACTTCTGTTGGAAGATTCATGAATGGGATGATGGGATGAGTCCTGGTGCCCTGCGAAGGATTTGCTGACCATTAAAACTGGATTTAAAGAAACTTTTTAAATAAATGTTTTATTTATTTATTTATTATTTTTTAATGTTTATTTTTGAGAGAGAGGGAGACAGAGCACACATGGGGGAGGGGCAGAGAGAGAGAGAGGGAGAGAATCCAAAGCAGTCTCCAGGCTCTGAGCTGTCAGCACAGACAGAACCCGACACGAGGCTCAGACTCATGGACTGTGAGATCATGACCTGAGCCAAAGTCAGACGCTTAACTGATTGAGCCACTCAGGCACCCCTAAAAAATATTTTTTAATCTTTATTTATTTTTAAGAGAGAGAGACAGAGTGCGAGCTGGGGGTGAGAGGGCAGAGAAACAGGGAGACACAGAATCTGAAGCAGGCTTCAGGCTCTGAGCTGTCAGCACAGAGCCCAATGTGGGGCTCAAACTCACAAACCGTGAGATCATGACCTGAGCCAAAGTCAGAAGCTCAACCGACTGAACCACCCAGGCACCCCTAAAACTGAGTTTGAATCATTTCTGTGTGACTTAAAAATCTTTCTGACCCCAAGAAAGTCTTTAGTTTTCTCATCAGTAAAATGGAGGTAATTGCATAGTAGTAACTTCGAGAGTCATGATGAAGAGAAGGGGAGGTAACACTCTCACCTAGTGCATGCCTATCACAGTAAGCGCTATATACTTATATAGCACTTACTATATAACGCATATAGTTATCACTGAAAGAATAGAGTAGGCTACCAATGAAAGTCTTTCATTTATTCACTCAGCAAACATCTGTCACTTATCAGGCCCCATATTAGGACCTGGATACAGAAATGCATTACACATAGTACCTGTCTTAAAAACTCCTGGTCTAGTGAGAGAAACATATTGAGAAAATTATAGTGTTGGTAGTTTGTTCAATAGTAGAAATATACACAGGATACTGAAAAGATATAGCGGAAAGAGGAGGTGTCTGACTCACTCTGAATCAGGGACCACTTCCTGAAGGAGGTGTACCTGTGCAGTGTGTCAAAAGCATGGAGTTAGTTCCATTGGGAAGGGAAGAGGTCAGGAACTATATATTTCTTCCTCAAGGTCTTTAACAATGAGAAAAGAACAAAGAAGACCACTTGAGAGTACAATACTTACTATTAATTTTCACCTCTTAGATGTCTAACTTTATCCGGGGCCTTGTGTTCAAATTCTGCTCACCACTTGTTAACTATATGATGTTGGGCAAATTACTTAAGCTCTGTTCTTTGATTTTGCTTCCTCATTGGTAAAATAGAACCAACAATGCCTACCTTGCAAAGTTGTTAGAAGACTAAATATTAAGTTGGTGACTCTCTTATCTGTCTCATTTACTATGGCACCCCCAGCACCAAGCTTAGTGCATGGTATTCAGGAGATGCTAAATAGATAGTAATTGAATAAATGAATGAATGAGGTATGTACAGTATTTAGCATAATACCTAGCTCATAGCAAGTATTCAATAAATGGTAACTATTCTCATCATCATTATCCCAAATGGGTTTAAGCACCACTCAGCTAAGACAAAGAGGTAATTTTGCCCTTCTATATGTACACATTCTGGATTTCTGCGAAGAGAACCATGAAATCCTTAGGTAAAAGATTTTCTGTATTTTTGAGTCTGACTTGAAGGATCAGGAAAGACTTCACAAAGGAGGGTAGCAATTGAGCTGGACTTTAAAGGATCAGTCTGATTTCATAGGCAAAACAATCAGGTAGGCAGAAAGGAGGCACATTCCAGGCAGAAGGGAAAGCCGGGACATGGAGAGCTAGATATGCATTTGGGGAACCACAGATATTCAGATATGACAAGTGTTCTGAGTGTGGGGAGTGACATGGCAGGAGATGAGTCTGAAATGTCTAGAGCATTAATCGGCAAACGTTCTGTAAAGGGATAGGTAATATACATTTTAGGCTTGGCCAGCCCTTCTATGTTATATAACAAGAGAGAGAACAAATTTCCTAAAAGTTTTAGTGTTGAAATTTAAACTATAATAATAATAATTGAATAGAGTATTTTGTTATACAGGTCTACTCATGAGAAGAATGGATTTTTTTTTTTTTTTTTTTTTACAAATAGTTTATTGCCAAGAGAAGAATGGATTTTTTAAGGGGAATAACATTTGTTGAAATGAGGTTCAAAATTAGTGCTCCCTTTCATCATATTGATGGCACATATTTATCTACAAAAACCATGCTTAGTTCATGGCTGAACAGAACCAGGTAAAGGGCTGAATTTGGCTCATGGACGATAGTCTGCCAATCTCTGATCTTTATTGTTGAGGACAGAACACTGTACTACCAAGTTTCAGACTCTGTATTTAAGTGGCAAATAACCTTCTGAACAGAGTGCCTGAGAATATTTGGTTTGACTGTTTCTTATTAGGCACGTCATTTATTCTTCCCATGTGACATAGTCACTCTCTTGTTTCCTTACAACGAAAAGCAACAGGGCACTGATGTATGTGTGAGAGAGTTTCTTTGTCTTCATATATAATGGATAACCAACCCATCTCTAGTAGCAACCAAGGATACAAGGTACAGGAGTCACCATTGTGAAGTAATAGCAGCCTGTGGCTGCTATGACAATCTTGTGTGGGTTTCTCCTGGGAGCTGGAACAAGACTTTAAAAAAAAGAGATAAGGAATAAGTGCGATTAAAAGATGCATGAGGGCACAATTCACTTGCCCAGGATTCAGCACCTAAGAAAAGCACAGGAGAGAATTCTACCATGAGAAGGTGGTACTTTATAAATGCTACTTTAATCTCTATCTAGATGGAGGAATTTGGGTAGAGAGTATTACTTTGTTAATGAATGAATTGAATTGAATTGAATTCCATTCATATTTGTTGAGGACTTCCTATGAATAGGACCCTAAGCTAGGCTCTGGGGATATGGCTGTGAGGTCCACAGTTTGGTGGCACATTCTGATTTACTCTGTGTCTGTTCCTACTTCAATGGGAGGGGAAAATATGATGATGATGACGATGATGACGATGATGATGATGATGATGATGATGATGGAAAAGGAGGAGGCAGGAGAAGATGATACAGTGGCAGAAGCATGGATGCCTTTAACTAAGAAAGGTCTTTAGGGCTGGGGGTGATAGAAGAGGAAAGAGTTTTGAAGAAAAAGTAAAGAACATAAGGGAAATTAGTAACCTCAACTACTGATCTGATAGCCATGGTTCAGTGGATTAACCAAACTTATCAGATACACATCAGCTCAAATCTCAGCCTTTCCATTTAGTATTTATGTAACCCTGGGAAAGTTACTTCAAGTCTCTGAGCCTGAATTTCCATCTCCAAAAAATGGGGCAATATTATACATGTCATAGGTTGCATGGATATGTACATATTTTATAAATCTTGCAGTGAAATGTTAAATATTAATACTCAAGAATGAGCAGGGAATCTGAATGCGCACAGGTTTAGATAGATTAGTCCCTCAGGGAACAGGCTCTGAACTAAGGTCTTGGATTACAACTGTGAGCAAGATAGACGCAGTTCCCATGGAGTGAGCAATCTGATGATAGATATGGTGTTAAGCATGCGTTCCAGTCGCTAATTATTTAATACGCTGTGATGAATTGTAGGCAGGGAAAGTACAAGGTGCTAGGAGAGCATCTAATGCAAGCTGACAGGCCTAACCTAGACCAGGAGTTGAAGCTATCATCTGAGGAAGTGGTGTTTGAGCTGAGCCCTGAAAGATGAAGGTGAGCCTTGATGCCTGCCCCGCCTTCTGTGTGACCCCGTATGAGCCCCTCCTTCTGGCTTCATTCCCTGGCGTGTCACTAAGGGCTTAGGCAATTCCCCCCCTAATGTCTATCCGGTCGCAAAGGAACCACACTCTAAGATCACCTTAAAGACTCCGGTGCAGATGCCAAAGTGCCCTGTCCCCAGGCTTGCGGAAGAGAAGACAGGGCAGAGGAGAGAGCACAACTGTGGTGGGAAACTGCAATGACATGGGAGAGTTAGCTCACGGCTGAGGATGTGGTTGCGTCCGTTTGATACTGCTCTCTTCCCTCACTATCTGCCACCACCTTGGCCGAGGAATCTTCAAAGCACTTTCTCTTTTCCTTTTTTACCCTTGAACTTTCAAAACTACACTACAAAGAATAGCCTAACACCCATATTCTCACCACCCCGAATGTAAAAAATTAACATTTTATTATATTGACTTCCAGTCATTTTTGTGTTAAAACAATTTTTTTTCATAATAAAGTTTGTGGGGTGCCTGGGGGGCTCAGTCAGTTAACTGTCTGACTCTTGATTTTGTCTCAGGTCATGATCTCACAGTTCATGAGATCAAGCCCGGAGTAAGCTCCTTGGGATTTTCTCTCTCTCTCTCTCTCTCTCTCTCTCTCTCTCTCTCTAAGTAAGTAAATAAATAAATAAATAATCTTAAAAAAAAAAAGTTCTGTTTGTCTGCCTGGCCCAGACCCATCCTGTTCCTCTCTCTGCCCCCAGGAGGCTACCACTCATGACTTTGGGGTGCATATCTCTTTTTTAAAGAATTTTTAATCTTTATTTATTTTTGAGAGAGAGCAGGGGAAGAAGAGAGAGAAAGAGAGGGAGACATTGAATCTGAAGCAGGCTCCAGATTCTAAGCTGTCAGCACAGAGCCTGATGTGGGTCTTGAACTCATGAACTGTGAGATCATGACCTGAGCCAAAGTTGGATGCTTAACCTACTGAGCCACCCAGGCGCCCCAGGGGGTGCATATCTTTTTATTGAATAAAACACAAACGCCATTGCTATATGTGTGTGTGTTTACTTAGATATCATCTAACAGGTTGTACCATTCTGTGACTATTTTTTTTTTTTTTTACCCAGCACCACATGTCTTGAAAAAAATACAAACATGTGGGCATAAACACCCATTTATATACATAGTTCCTTCTTTTCAATGGCTCCAGCATTGAATAAATCACATATTTATCTTACTCTATTTATGTTAGGCTTTCTTAATTTTTAACTATCAAAAATAATGCTTCAGTGAGTATCCTTATATATGTCACTCTATGAATATAATTAAGAGTTTGAAGAGGAGTTGGTGGATCTTGGGTTATACACATTTTACTAGATATTGGAAAATTGCTCCTTTTAGTGGCTGGACTCATTTATACTTCAACCAATTGTGTAAAAATTATCCCATTTTTCTTATAATGTTAGCATTTAAATATTTGCCAATTTCACTGTGTGACGATGGCCATTGTTTAATTCATATTTCCCCGATTTTCAGTGAAATTCAGAAACTTTCCACATGTTTATCAAACTCTGCAATTCCTTTTCTGTGGACTGCATGCTCACACCCCATGCCCATCGCCCTGTTAGGATGTGATCTTCCTTTTATTGACCTGTACTGATTCTGATGACTAATTTTCTCTTGTGGCTTATCTTTTACCTGTGGTTACAGCGTCTTGATCACACGGAAATTCATTTTCATGTATTCTGTATGTTTAGTCCCTGCCTGTGTGGCCTGTACCTTTTATTTTTAATTTCAGAAATCCTTTACTCCCAAAGGGATAGACATGCCTTTTTTATTTTCTTCTGATAGTTTCAAGGTTTTTTTTAAAAAATTTTTTTAATGTTTTATTTATTTCTAGGAGAGAGAAAGAGAGAGAGACAGCGTGAGCAGGGGAGGGTCAGAGAAAGAGGGAGTCACAGACTCTGAAACAAGCTCCAGGCTCTGAGCTGGCAGTCAGCACAGAGCCCGACACGGGGCTTGAACCCACAAACCGCGAGATCATGACCTGAGCGAAAGTCGGACGCTTAACCGACTAAGCCACCCGGGCGCCCCTAATAGTTTCAAGGTTTATTCTTCACACTCAGGTTTGTAGCACATCTGGAATGAGTCTTCCTGGATAGATACACATTTCCATGTTCTGCTATGTAGAAAGCCAGAGATCTCAAACTCATTTGCTTGACAGGCCATTTGTTCCCACTGATTTAAAAAGTTCCCTCTCTCTGATGGCATGACAAGTCCCCTCACTTGTGTGGGTCTGTTTCTGGGCTCTCTCGTTTGTTGCACTGACCTATTTGTCTATTCCTAACAAATACCACACTTAACCTCATCACAATAGCCTTGTAATGTGTAATGTGTTTTGATTTTTAATGGGACAGGTCTCTCTCTTGGTTGTTCTTTTTCAAAATTGTCTTGGTCTTACTTAGATATGTACACTGCCATATTTATTTGGGACTTAGTTTTCAGCTACCAGAATTACTATTGAGATTCTGATTAGGTTTGGGTTAAAGTTATAGGTTAATCTGAAAGTTGACATCTGTATCATAGTGAGTCTTCCCAGGTATAAACAAGATACATCATTCCATTTACTCAGGTCTTCTTTTGGATCCTTCAAAAAAGGTCTTTTTTCTTTGTTTTTTCCTAGATGTTTTCTAGATTTTGTTGCTATTGTGAATGAGATTTTTTGGTTACCTTTTCTAATTGGTTGTTAGTGATATATAGGAACAAAATTGCTGTATATTTACCCAGTGCCTGTAAGATTGATGACTTCTCTTGTTAATTATTTTCAGATTTTCTTGGATTTTCTATTTACCATGATTTTCCTTTGTTTCTTCTTTGATCCATCTCAGCCTTTTACTGAGTGGGTTAAATTTTTCTGTATTCCCTTTTGTGTAGAATTTATGCATTTTATTTCTAGGTTTTTGTTGGTTTCCTTCCTTCCTTCCTTCCTTCCTTCCTTCCTTTCTTTTTTTGGTGATTACCCTTATTTTTAAATCTGTAGATCTGACTTAAGTTTCAAGTTGGCCAGCCTTTACCTCTGATCACCCCTCCAACTTCCATGTTCCTGCTATCTTATAGTTTAGCTCAGTTTTGCTTTATAAGCCCTCTAATTTAGAAATAATTGGTGATAAAATTTTTCTGTCCAATACTTATTTAGATTTGCCTCAATATTCAATAGTATTTTGCTCATCATTGCTTTTTAAATCCCACCCTTGCCTTCTGGAAATATGCTCTTTGTCCAAAATATCTTTATCTCATCATCATACTTTCGTGCTAGCTAGCTGCGTGAAGAATTCTAGGTAGGCATTAGTTTTCTTTTAGCACTTTAAAACTATCACTCCACGGTATTCTGGCCCCATTGCTGCCTATGAGGAGTCTACTATCCTGTAAACCGCCTGGATTAGTACCGGCACCCAATTAAGGTATCATAAATATTATTAGCAGCAGTAGCTGTTGTGGCAGTAGAAACAATGTTAACAGCTTTCTGTATATTATGTCTAGTCTTTCCAACTCTGTCCCAGAGGCCTTGCTGTCTGAGGCTCAGAGAGGTTGGATGCTTTTTCCAGTGTTACACGGCTAATAACTGAAGGCATAATTTGCAGCCCTGAACAGACCCCCTAAAGCCTATATGTCCCTCTCCCTAGATCACACTGCCCCTATTATACTAATGGTTTGTACACCGTTGGAAACCAGAGCCCAAGAGGATTATTTGCCAAGGCCATCAGTGGGAAACTAGAGGACAAGGGTCTGGGTACTGGTGCTTGGCCCTTCCAGAACAGCTTGGGAGGAAGCTCAGGACACAGTGGGATTCTTGGGAGGGACCTCAAAGACAGAAAATAAGTTTATTGTCATATACCTCTAAGAATAAGAATTTTTGTTATCTAGGGTGTTGAGAATATAAGGTGTAATATATATAGAATCAGGAGCTACCTAGGAGGGGGGCTGCATTTGGCATCATCCATCTGTCTATTGTTTCCAACAAAGAAGTCACTCAAATTCCTGGCAAACAAGTGTAGTTCTGACATAAATAATTGGCTGGTATTTTTTGTTTGTTTTGAGGAGAAGGTGAAAGGGAATCAGTGAAGGTGCCTGAAGACATGTCAGAATTTCACTCATTAGGGGATGCTGGGAGCTCCTTTGCTCAACCAGATAATCATTTTGAGTACTGGAAAAATATTTCCTCAATTTTTTTTGTGCTCCCCGCAACATAACAGCTACAGATATAACACTTTTTTTTTTTTTTAAGGACAAGCCTTATCATGAACATTGTACTCCATTACTTTCTTAATAAACAGCCAAGGAAACAATAAACCTGGCACTGGTTTGCAGCATTTGTTCGCACTCCCGCCATGGCTGACTCCCAGCTGCCTCTACACCACTCCCTACTGGGGGCTTGGGAAGAGCTGTGCAGAAGCCACCAGAATGTGGCGTTCCCGTACAGTGGGTACGGTGGTCCTAAGTCAGCTCGAGAGTATGGATAATAGTAACATGTGGTAAAATAAGTAAAAAGTGACGTGTTTTGAGCATTTGTTACCTTTATTTTTCCATATAATTTGTTTAACTTATATTTTAAAATTTTGTTAATGTTTATTTATTGTTGAGAGAGAGAGATACAAAGCATAAATGGGGGAGGGGCAGAGAGAGAGAGAGAGAGGGAGGGAGGGAGACACAGAATCTGAAGCAGGCTCCAGGCTCTGAGCTGTCAGCACAGAGCCCGACGCAGGTCTCATACTCATGAACCCCGAGATCATGTCCTGGACCGAAGTTGGACGCTCAACCAACTAAGCCACCAAGGCACCCCTGGCTCAGGGAATTTAACAGTTGGCTCTCTCAAGATAGTATGACCTGGCTTCAGCACACTACTGACATCTGAAATAGGTATAGACATCTCCTGAAGGACTGATGTTTGAGCAGGGTTTTGAGGGTTGAGTAGGAGTCTGCTGTGTAAAGTGGAAGGAGGTATCTCAGGCAGATGGAACAGAATGAGGGAAGGTAGATCACAGGGCTTCTGAGGAACATGAGTGGAAAGTAGGAGGCCAGAGAAGCAGGGCAGAGGTAATTCATGAAGGGGTTTGTGGACCCTGTATCCCGAGAGCTCCAGGAAACCATTGAAAGATGCCAAACAAGAGAATGAATGATTGGATTTGCATTCTCAAGAGGCTTGTGTGGCATCTGGGAGGCCAGAGGCTTGGAGAGGGCCAAGGCGGGAAGCAGGGCAGGCCACGATGCTGAGGTGGCCAGCAAGGTGCTAGGTGATGGAGGTCAAGTAGTAAGGGAAGTGCATTCCAGACACCCCAAAGAGCAGGTGCAAAGGCTTGTGGTGTGAGAAACCAAGCACAGGAAACAGGGATAGTATGGGAAGCCTGGGTGTAGACTTCCTGCCAGGGAATGGCAAGGATGTGACTGGAAATCTGGGCAGAGTTGACACCGTGTCAAGGACTCTTGTGCCAGTGGATGTGCTGGGTCTAGTCCTGTTTACGGAGTGCACTGGTGGGAAGTGGGATGAGTGTTCTGCACTCTCTCTGAACCGCACTACGAAATATTTGCTACAACCTTTGGCTTACCTCATTGGGCTTTTGCCAGGTAAGGGTGGTATGAACTAGTCTCTGGGAGGCTGACCCTTTAGGTTCTTGTCGCTCAAAGTGTGGTCCATGGACCTGTACTGTCAACCTTACCTTGGAGCTAATCAACTACGCAGAATTTCAGATGCTACCCCAGACATACTGAGTCACACTGCATTTTAACAAACCTCCTGAGCACTCTAAAGTCTGAGAATCCCTGAGCCAGGGCAGGCTTTCCCCTGAGTGGCCCAGACCACTTGCACTGGAACCACATGGAGCGGTCATTTACAGTGCAGATCCCTCAGCCTCGTCCCAGACTCCTGGGTGCTGCCCTAGACCTTCTGAATCTGAATAGCTAAGATTGGGCCCAGAACCGGAAATTTCAGTATGCTTCAGAGATCGCCCTTATGCATGTCAACAACAGTCCACACTAATTCCAAAAAGACTTGACCCGAATAGTCATGTTTGAATTGGGTCAGAAAATTGAACTCCTTAAACTGTCCTGGTAAATTATGTCCTTCCTTTTGTATGCAAAGTACTTTGTAGGTCATTGACAGAGAATAGGTGCTCAGTAAATGTTAGCAATTGGTGTTGTACTATTTGTTATATTTGAAATGTCACAGGTTCCTTGTCAAGGCCAGAAGCAAGCAAGATATGGGGAAGGTTGTGTGTGTGAGTGTGTGTGTGCATGTACGTGCATGCGTGTGCACAGTGTGTTGGGGACAGGGCGAGCAGAAGGATGCAGGATGCTGGATAAATCAGATGTCCCCTCAGCCTGTTCCCCGCACAGTGCCAACGACCATCTGCTCCGAGCAGCCGCCTGTCTGGGAATCGAGGGTATCCATGGGAACCAATATGAAGGTTGCCAAGAGGACTCCATGGCCACCAGCCAGGGGGGAGAGAGGAAATCAAGTGGAACGGAAAGTGACAGACTTGTGTGTGTTGGGTGGAATGGGAGACTGGTCAGCTGTGAGAGCAGGGGTGGGGTTGAGCACAGATGCCCGAGTGGTTGGGCACCCAGGGGAAGCCTGCAGACATCACTGACTTGCACAGCTGTGCCTGGGAGGACACTAGTATTTCTGAACACTAGTATTTCTCTCTGTCCCTTCCTCCCTCCCTCCCTTCTCTCTTCTTCCTTCCCTCTCTTCCCCCCTCCTTTAATAGGATATTTAGTATTTCAAAACAGTACAATTAGTAGACAAGTAAAAATGAAAATGTCAGTCACCTCAGATCCTACCTCTCATAAGCAGATGCTGTCATTTTGGTGTTAGTTCATCTTTCTTCCTCCATATTTTTATAAGGTTGAAACCATGCATTTCTAGTTCTGTATTCTGCTTTCCAGAAAGTTCTTGTGAATCAGGCATTTTACTTTGAGAAAAAAGCATGGGATTTGGAGTCAGATGCCCACCTGCACTAACATCCCAGATGTGCCTGGTTAAAAATGGGTGGCTGGGGCCAAAATGACAAATTGATCCAAAATGGATATTCCTAAGTGGATGCTGTTGTGCCGTCTTAGCTGAAGGTGCCCCTTTAGCTCTACAACCAGGTTTTGAGTTGGGGATTTCTTGTGTATTTCATCCACTTCGTTGAAGCCTGTGCATAAAGGGGAAAAAATTCTTCCGACAGGAAGAAAAGAATGGGGAACAGTTTTGCTTTGATACATCCAAAAAAGAGCATTAAGATTTAGAATGCTGTATTGACCCTAGGATGTGATCTAACAGGGTAAGAAATATATATCTGGGTCATTTCTCCTTAATTAACTGCTACAACCAGCAGCCTGTCCTTTGCATTGCTCTAAGAGCACTTATGCCCCAAGGGCAGGTGCTGTGCCCTCAAGTGACCACTCACATTTGAGGGAAGAGTGAATCTTCCCAGCTGAAATGTGCAAACCTGCTGGTGAGACTAAGATGCCACTTCAATCAGAGCATTTCTTGGAAGTTCTCCAAAGTTATCCCATTCAGGACACTGTAAGAAGCAGAGTTTACTTTATTCGATGTGTTTCCATTCTTTTAAATATGATTCTTTTAAGTATGTATCTATGAGTCAGTATTCTGTGTGATGGGATGTGAAATATGTAAGGAAGCAAAACAAAAAGCTGGAGCTGCAGGTCACTTGGTGAGAGAGAAGAGAGCACTGGACCAGGAGTCCAAAAAGACTTAGATTCGAGTTCCTGCCCTGAAGCCCACTTCTGTGTGCCAATGACCATACCACGCAACCCGCCCTTTTAAATGTTTCTGTCCTGTTAAGTGTTTACCTACAAGTCAGTACTGTCTGTTTCCATGGCAAACAAGAAAGCTGGAACGGCCTCTTTTTCATCTCAGTGTCAGTAAATACTTTCCTTGCATGACTGAAGGGAGCCTGTGATAACCCAGCCTCCCACACGATCTGCCTTCCGCTTTTACACTTGGCTTGAGAAAAACAACAGAAGTTTGGAAGCAGCTTAAAAACTGACTTAAAATTCTAACACTCAGAGTGAACAAAATCACTGGTAGAAGGCTTCATTTAAGCTTCTTGACTCTTAATATTAATTCAACAAATTTTTTTTTGAACACCCGCAGTGAACACTACAGCGAGTTAATGTAATTGTTGTTCAGAGAGAAAGCGTTTGTCCTCAAGTCACTTCCGGTTGAGTAGGGGAGCCGGCTTTAAAAATGTGGGCTGGATTTTTATCCAGGCATGGTAAGCCAGCAGGTCAGGAGAGGACTGCCATTGAAAAGATAGCTTGTTCTCGAGGGGAGGGGGCAGCCTACACCACGTGGGGAAGCACCAGGGTTGGTGAGGAGGCGGAAGGAGTGAGGGGGAAATGTGGTTTTCCCAGGAAGAAGTGGGTTGGGCAGGGTAAGCAGGCTAAGCAGGTTTAGGATTGGCTGGTTTGAATAATTTCAGTGGACTCTGGGGCATATGGTCATAGCTGTCCGGTGCCTCGCCCCAGAATGATTAGGGTAGGATAGTGGCCCAAGTGTGAGAGCCCAATAAAAGAAGTATTTGGGGTCTGGGCATCAGATTGGTTGGTTTGCATATGAAAGACATGTTTACTACCCTGAGGAATAGCTAGCCCTGGGGTGCGGGTGGGAGGCTGTTTCCCCTGGGTCAGTAAGGCCCCAGATGCCAAAACACCAGAATAAAAAGACGTGCTTAATACACAGAGGCAAGGCAGATACTTAATTGTAGCATTATTAGATGCAAGGCTGTAAATAACAAAAATGAAGCACACTTGGATGTTAAGGAGAAGATACTATTTCAAGAACACTTGTTCTGACAAAGGCTTAATGGGAGAAATGGTTTTTCAGCAGAGAGGACTGATGGGGCGGGGGAAGAGGAAGGGATATGTGTGGGTGGGTGGGGTCTAAGCTCCTACCACTCATTGGCAAGTTGCCCACCTTGGGCCAATTACTGAAACCTCCAAATAATGTTTATTCTGTTTATATCCCAAAGTTGTTATGCAGATCAAGCAAATAGCTCTGTGTTTCTCTCACTGTGCACAGTCCATGGACCTATATTAAAACTGTAGGTCTGCTTAAAATACAGCTTCCTGGGGCTCCTGGGTGCCTCAGTTGGTTAAGCATCCAACTTTGGCTTGGGCCATGATCTTGGAGTTCACAAGTTTGAGCCCCACATCAGGCCCTGGAACCTTCTCTGCCTCTCCCCTGCTCATACATAGTCTCTCTCTCTCTCAAAAATAAATAAAACATTTTTAAAAATTTTTAATAATGAAATAAAATCCAGCTTCCTGGGACCCAGAATCAGGCTGCGAGGGTGAAGCCCAGGAGTCTACATTTTAGCAAGCCCTTCACCCTCACTCTAAGTGATTCTTAGGAACACTAAAGTTGGAGATCAGCCTAGAAAAAAACAGTGCTAGGCACATTCCAGAATCTAGAGGGTAAAGTACATGTAAAGAGGATTCTATGTACTTATTATAACTATGGCTTACACCTGCTTCAGGCTCTCATGCCCGTCAGGTCCTTACAAAAGAATGATGTTTGGGTTGCCTGCCTCCCGGAGCATAAGCTGAGGTAGATGTTAAACACACAGACAACACAGAGGTAGCGCCCAAAGCCCGGCTGAGGCCGGCTGTGGGGGCTGTGGGGGGAGGCTAACGTTACAGTTACGGTCGTTACAGTCGTTCCCACAGGCCTCAGGGTGAGTGCAGCCCCGGAGCCAGGCCTCACACTGCGAGCTCGCTCTGCTCACAGCCTGGCCTCCGATGCAGCTGTGCGTTTCAGATTCCATGTTTATCTGCGTGGGTTTCTATTTTTATCTCCAATTTCTAAAAATACAAACTGACAGACTAACCAAAAGCGATTTTGGCACTTTCAAGGGAAAATATATGGGTAAGAATTATTGAATAATTGCTAAGCCCTCAGGCCTTGCCTAATTGGGTTTTTGGCAGATAGATGCCTGTGAACTGGTGGTGATTCAGAGTGGTCAAAGGAGAGAGACTACCATTGGGGAAGCACCGCTCCTTTGACCTTGGGGTTGGTGTTTTCCGTCCTCACAGAAAACCTATGAGGTACCTTTCCCCCATTTTACTTTCATAAAGTGAGTCACTTGTACAAGGTATCATGGGAAGGAAGGTGTGCTATGGGATTTCAGCGGGCTCCGTTTGATTATAGACTCCCCTTGCTTCCCCAGCCAGCTAGACTCCCTCCAAGAAGATGCTAGATCCCCAGGGTGGGGTTAAAAGGCATACTTCTAATTACTTTTATAAAACCCTGGTGATATATCTCTCATTTCATAAACCAAAAAAAAAAAAAAAAATTCCCTTTGCTGACTTTCACTGAGATCATTCTTATCAGATCTCTGACATAACAACCCAAACTGTGGCTGCTTATTTTGCTCCACATTCTCCTTCCCGCTCCCCCTAGTAATTATGCAGTAATTATATGTGGGTAATTACCTCATTAGGAATTTGGTGTGAGAAAGCTCAGGGAAAGAATAATAAAAGGGCGTCTCTTTATGAGCTACAAGATTACAAATGACAAATACAGTTTTAATAGCCCTCAAGCCCTCATTAAAAGAAAAGGGGGGGTTTTCCTGCACGATATTTTGGAAGGTGTCGGCATATCTCTTAATCAGTCCATGTTCCTTTGAAGGGTCCAAGTTTCCCCGTGGTCTAAGAGCCCATTCCTAAGTGTGTGGAGGCCCTCGGAAAGTGCCAGTAAAGGAGAACCCCAGCAGCAGTCATGAGCACCGTCCGTGCCCCTCCATTGCCCTTACCCATGGCGGGGAGGGGAGGGAGAAACGTGGGGGAGAGTGTCCTGAGCACTGGAAAGGACGCATGCTCTGACAGAAGGGTATCCTGGCCATTGGTCCCCAGTGCCTGCACTTCACAGTCCCTTCTCCTGAAACCAGGTCAGAAGCTGCTGGGGGCAGAGGCTTTGTCCTGCCTGCTTCTACCTCGCATGGCTGTTGGGGTGAGGACTGGAGAAATGTGAGTTAGGGGTCCTCAGTGTAGCAGGCCTGGCCCCCGCCATCTGGCTTCATTGAGTGCCATACACCCCCATGTTCCCTACCCTCCAGGACCCTGACCGCAGCCTCCTTGGAACCCCTGTGGAATTTGCTTTCACCCTTCGGCCATGAAAAAGTCCATGTCCCATCTTTGGTGAATTCTTAATCATCAAGATTCAACTCCTGTCTTCTTCTACATTTCTGCCTTCTCTCCCAAAGGTAGACTAAGTCTTCTCATTTATTTGCCCTTAGCACTTTTTATATACCTCCTGTATAATAGTATTCAAGCATTCAGCAAATACCTTTACTCGGAGTCTCTTCTGCCTGGCCTGGTGACAGGGACACAGGATCACTTCCCTGTGATCTCTCATCTAGATTATTGAAGTAGCCTCCTAGCTGGTCTCCCTGCTTCCTCCTTGTTCTTAACCTTCTAAAACAAAAGGCAAATCACGCCACTCAGCGCGAGATGAGTGCCCAAATCCCCCAGTGGCTCTGCATCTCACATACAATGAAATCAAATCTCTCATTCCAATGTGCACTGCCCCACCCCACCCGCCCTTCCTTCTCTGAGCTTATCTCCCACTCCTCCCCCCTTCCCCTTGTCAGCTCCAATCCAGTGACATTGGCCTTTATTCTCCACACACACCCTTTGCCTCAAGGTCTTAGCGTTCCACCTGGAGTATTCCACCGATTTCCACAAGGCTCACTTCCTTCAGGTCTCTGCTCAAATGTCACTTCATCAGAGAGGCTGTCCTTGACTCTAGGTAACACAGCACACATACACATATAGACAAGTACACGTGACTCTGTCGCTGTTGTTAGTCTTGTTAGAACTTCCCACCACCTGGCATAGTATATAACTGCCTATTGGTTTATTGTCCATCCCCCTTCACCGGAAGGTAAGCTACTGCTCTCCAAGACAGCCAGGTGTTGTCCAGTCTGCCCTCTATTGTATCCCAGTCTCCAATTGACAACATCTAGGTTAACATAGGTAAAATAGATGAAGCAATGAATTACTGAGCATCATCCGGTGAGCCCTCAATAAATGCTAATTGATGGAAAATCATAAATATGCTCAGAGTGTCTGCCAAAGGAGGGAAGTTTAATGTCAAGTTATACGAGAATTAACACAAACAACAAATAGGCAGGTAGACTTACTGGAAAGACCGTTTGCCTTCATGAGTCCCATGGGATGGGGATTTATGGGCAAACATTAGGAAATTTGAAGAACACAATGGAATAATTTTTAAAATTTTAACATTTATTTATTATTGAGAGACAGAGACAGAGCATGAGCATGGAAGGGGCAGAGAGAGGGGAAGACACAGAATCGGAAGCAGACTCCAGGCTCTGAGCTGTCAGCACCGAGCCTGACATGGGCCTCAAACTCACAAACCATGAGATCATGACCTGAGCCAAAGTCAGACACTTAACCGATTGAGCCACCGAGGAATAATTTCTAATGCCATGTAAATGGTAACACAAATGAAATACTTATGTAAAGGTATGTTCCAAGCTGTTACATTTTGTGCAGATATTATCTATTGTTTTTAATGACAAGATATATTAACATCTTTAAAATAATCAAGACTGTTCCACTGCAGAACCAA
Organism: Crocuta crocuta; assembly: GCF_008692635.1. NCBI lineage: Eukaryota > Metazoa > Chordata > Mammalia > Carnivora > Hyaenidae > Crocuta > Crocuta crocuta. Next base: position 1,144,027 of record NW_027527824.1, read on the forward strand.
ACCTGGCCCGGGCTAGGAAATGAGAGGCCAGGGAGTGCTGGTCCTAGCTCTGTCAGACTTTGCTACGTGATATGATGGACTTACTTGCCCTCTCTCTACTTTATTTCCCCCGTCTGTAAAGTTGACACACTGGATTAAATTCTTTCTGGAAGGCCTACCAGCTCTAAACTTCTAGGCCCTGGGGATTGGTGGCTGGCTGGCTGGCTGGCTGGCTGAAACGATGGACGGGAGACTCTAGTTTTCATGACATTGACCAGTCTTAACTCTCCTGTCGGTTCTAGGGTCTTCCTCCCACACTCTCCCTGCTCTTTTGTAGCCCAGAGAAGCCCTACTCTTTATCTGAAAAAACTTTATGTACATCCCTGAAGTCCCTATGTCTTCTTTGAGTTGAAGACAGAAAACAGCAGAAGATAAAGTCAAAAGAAACAGAAATGATGGAAACTGGAGGATATTTATTCTGTGAAAAAAGAAGGCAGAAGAGGGATAGGTATGTTGACTTACATCTAAGAATCAGGGGAACATATAAAATTCATGGAGCCTGTTTCTTACTTGCAACTGTTTTTGAGAGGTATTCCTTTATTCACTATTGCACAAGAATTACAGAGAATTACATGTCAAATCTTCCCTCTGGCAGATTGTAGTCCTAGAGGTTTGGACAGGGAAAGACCCAGAAGAACATCCGAGAGATCTTGCACACCTAACTTGGTGCCTTTGGCAAGTCCTCAGAACTAGAATGGATGAGAACACACAGGAAGCCTGCCTGGGTTCAAGTCTACCACTCACTAGCCATAACTCACTCATGACCTTGGGTAAAGCACAGCTTATACCTCATTTTTCTGGAAATAGAATGGAGTTAATTGGGTTGAAGTGAAAATGAAATATAAAAGCTCAGCGAAGTAACTTGCTCCCAAGGTGACAGAACTAATCATTTGGACCCCAGAGGCCTAGTAGGAAATGAGTATAAAAAGAATCAAAGGAGACTGTCTCATAATTCTAACTATTTGTTGATTAAACCAGTGGATTTAAAGTAAGAAATGTCTATACGGTGCCCACAGAGGTAATTTCCCATTGCGAGGGATTCGCTCAATCCCACACTTGGTATCCATTGCAGCAAAATAGATCAGAAATGCTTTTGCCAGTGGTATTTGCTGGATGGAATGATACTATTCCAGATGAGTAACGTAACTCGATACCCGGTGCCTATCTCCTGGGACAGCAGAAATGATCACTTTTCATTGATCTCCTTTAGACCTGACCTTGATATTCTTTCCTGTCTCCCCATGAATATATCAAAGCACCTGAAGATAATATAAGCATGTTCTCCTTCAACTAAATCTCACAGGGCTCATGGTGAGGTTATGTTCAGAGGTAGGCAATGACAGAGGCTGGATCTGGATCTGATCTTCCAGACACTATAATCTTCTAGTCACCAGCCTTTGAATCTGTCCTTTTCCCCCTTTTCATGTTTGAGTTTTGTTAGCCGGGAGGGCCCTGCGGCCATCCATCCCCAGAGCTGTGAAAGTGCATCTGTGCTGTGTCCCACTGGCCCTGTGTTAAATGAACCCATCCAAAGAAAGAGCGTGGGCAGGGGATTAGGCAAAGGGCAAAAGTCAATTAAGAAAAATACACCTAGAGCAGGGGGAAGGGCAAAATGGGGGAAGGGGGTGGGAGGTACAGATTTCCAGTTACGCCATGAACAAGACACAAGGATAAAAGGCCCAGCACAGGGAGCACATTGTAATAGTGTCGGATGGTGTCAGATGGTAGCCACACTTGTGGTGAGCACAGCATAATGTGTAAAGAAGTTGAGTCATGATGCTGTGCATGTGAAACTAATGTAACATTGTATGTCAACTATACTCAAGTAAAAGTTAAAAAAAAAAGAAAAAGCAAAAGTTCTTCAACCCTATTTCATTCAATCCTCACATTACCCCAGCAGGGTAGATGACATTATCCCCATTTTACAGATGAGGAAACTGAGGCTTAGAAAGGGCAGGTCACTTCCTTAAAGTTGCACAGCTGGTAAATGGCATATTTGGGATTCAAACCCAAGCTCTTGCTGATAGGCTGTGCCTTGTTACTGCTGAGGACAGTGGGGATTGCGGAAGAGGGACCAAGAATAACTAGAGATGATTTACAGTCCTGTCAACAATTAAATGTGTACCAGGTATAACCCTCTTCAAGGTAATTCAGATGATACTAGTCACACTGGCACTGTGGGCAGGCTGCCTCGAACCAGGCGCTGTGCTGGGCCCTTTATGGACACTATTTCCTTTCTTTGTCACCTTCCCCCCATGAGGTCACCATAACTTCAAAGTGGTGTTTCTCCAATTGTGTTCCTCTGACCAACTATAATAGAATCATCCCCAGGAACCTGTTAAAATACAGATTCCAGGGCTTCACCTCAAGGACGGGAACAGTGGGATTTTTATTATTGAGAAATTCTTGGGGCACCTGGCTGGCTCAGACAGTTAAGCGTCTGACTTTTGCTAAGGTCACGATCTCACAGTTTGTGAGAACGAGCCCTTCTTCTCATGAACATCCTCTCTCTCTTTCCCCCACCCCCCACCTTCTGCCCCTCATGGGATTCTCTCATTCTCTCTTCCACCCTCGCTCATTTGCACTCTCTCTCAATAAAAAAAAGAAAGAAATTATCTGGTAATATTTGGCATTCAAAGCTTGAAAACAGTTCTTAAAAAGTAATAGATTCTTCTTATTAATGAAACACTTAAAATCACTCACTACTTTTTTTGAAGCCTTTCTAAGTTAGGCATTTTGTATTTAAAATATAGTTAGGGATTCTTTTAATGAACAATGAATTTAGAAAGGACATGAGTAGGAAGTGGGAACTCTGCAGGGCTCAGTTGACTGAATCTTATTTGGTGCCTGGAGGAATTTAAGGGAACTTTTTTTTAGTTCTGACTAGTAGGTCACAACTATAAAACTCAGGTCCTGGTATAGATTGTCTGAAATTTGGCCTTCGGTCTAGACTTTAAAAAAAATTTTTTTTAAGTTTATTTTTGAGAGAGAGACAGAGAGACAGAGCATGAGCAGGGGAGGGGCAGAGAGAGAGAGACACAGAATCTGAAGCAGGCTCTAGGCTCCGAGCTGTCAGCACAGAGCCCGATGGGGGGCTCGAACTCACAAACCATGAAATTATGACCTGACCTGAGGTCAGATTCTTAACCGACAGAGCCACCCAGGCCTTAGACTTTTATAATATTCTATAATATATCAAGTAGCTACTTTGAAATATTTAAATAAAGTGTTCATAATAAATTAGGTAAGATGCAAAATTATAGAAACAGATTCATTTCAACTTATCAGCTGTGCCCAAGGTACAATAGATGACAAACACAAATAAACTGGCATATTCTACTGAGCATTCAAAGAATTAATACCACACCTTCACAAACTCTTCCAAAACATAGAAGAGGAGCGAGCACTTCGCAGCTCATTGTGAAAGGCCAGCATTACTCTGCTTCCCGGGCAGAGACCCAAGACTGACCAGTGAAGGTGGGTCAGCTGCTGGTTCTCTGCCTCTGGCAGGTGGATTTCACGATGAGGACAGTGATCGCGGTTGGCGGTGGTAGGGGTTACAATCACACAGCACATGCACACACTCACAAACACAGACTTGAAATCCAGCAGTTAAGTGTTCTTCTCTAGGGCAGGTCCTGGCCTTTTCCCTGCTCTAGATCTCTCATTGCTGCGGATATCTAAAATGTATCAACAGATGATCAACCAAACATGTATCTTAGGAACAAGTAGTGGGACTTTTGCTCTGGTGTCAGCAAGATTTACTCAGCCTGATTGACTTTCTCCTCCCCCATCGTTCTCCCCGCCCTGCAGACCTTGCCTCCTGTCCTGCCTCACAGACCTGTCTCTGTGCGCCACCACCCACCCCACCCACCACCGTTGCCCCCCGCGGGTGTACCTCCAGCTGTGTTTTACAAATTTGAATTCAGATCTAGATCTAGCCCCTTTCATTGTTGTATTTAGTTAGGACCGCTGCAGTTTATGTTAATCCTTTGACAAACAATCACGTGATGGCCGCTATGGAATAAACTGTTTTCTCTCCAATCTCTTTGGTCTCAAAAAAAAAAAAAAAAGGCACATTTTGTGTTAGTATTTAGAGCAAAGGCATTTATCCTTTGTAGTAGACTCTTTATTGCATGCGTGAGAACAGAATTGATTCAAAATACATGTACTTGGGATTTGAGCATGCTAAAAACATCGCATTCTGGGAAACCCTTTCTTCAGCACTGGTTGACCTGCTAGAGTCCCAAGCAAAGACACGATAGAAAGATCTAGACTTGGGGTCCTTGTGAGTTTGGGCCCTGTGCAGCCACTTGCTAGCTCTATGACTTGAGATAGTTCACTTTACTCCTGTGAACCTTCATGTTCTAATCTCTAAAATGGGAATAGTAATTTGTATCTTGAAGGGTTGGTTGTCTTGAGATTAAATTAGATCAAGTATGTAAATCTATTATGAAAGCTTTTGGCATACGGTATGTTTTCACTTATTGAAATGTGACTTTTACATTGAACAAATTATGAGGTGACTTTATTTTTGCTTTCCACTAACCTTTTTATTTTATTTTTATTTATTTTTATTTTTATTTTTTTATTTATTTCTAGGAGAGTGAGAGAGAGACAACGTGAGCAGGGGAGGGTCAGAGAGAGAGGGAGTCACACACTGAAACAGGCTCCAGGCTCTGAGCTGGCAGTCAGCACAGAGCCCTACGCGGGGCTCGAACCCACGAACCGCGAGATCATGACCCAAGCGAAAGTCGGACGCTTCACCGACTAAGCCACCCAGGCGCCCCTCCACTATCCTTTTTAAATTTATTCTGTGGGATGAGTTCTTCTGCTACCCTTGCTTGAAAATGAGGGCAAGTTCAATAACTTGTACAGCAAATTTCAGTGAATAAAAGTCCTCTGTCATTCAAATGGCCATCCCATGTTACAGTCACCATGTCAGTCTGTTTAAAGTTAATACCTTTTCTCCTCCTGCAACGCTGGCCTGCTCTAGAGGAGAAGCCCACGCTGGGGCTTCTACTTCGCATGTGCCATCCCTCGCCCCATCCAACCTGCCCGGTGTTGGAGTTCAGGGAGCAAGAACAGGAAGCAAAGGGAATGGAAGGGCTCTTCTGGGGCTGGCGTGGTCTCGGTGATGGCTGCTCTCCGGAGCAGCAGGCTTTCAGGACGGACTGTCTCTTGTGGGTGCTTTGCTGGGTTGTCTAGAGGCCTCCGCCTCACCACCGTGGCCCTCTCCCTACAGGAGACGGATACAAGTGAATCCCCTTTGGCAGGTCCCGCACTCCCTCCTCCACTCTGGGCATCCCATAACCCCTCTAGCTTCCTCTGAAGTGTTTGCCCCTGGGGGTAGCCCTCTTGACCCCCCTCTGGTCCTGGGAAACTGCACCATACATTCTTTGCCCTAACCATGAGACAGCTCGAGACCCCCCAGACCAGCCCTTTCTCCCTGTCTCTGCTCCTGGCCAGACTAGCCAGCCATCTCCGACCTTCAGATCTCTCAGGAGAGTCACTATCACCTTCCCTAAGATCCAGATGTCCTTGCGCCTCTCTCTTGACTTCCGCTGGAGGGAAAGCGGCCCCTTGGTGGCACACAGAGTTCTCACCAATATCCTGTCCCCGCGCTGTTCTCAGCCTTTGCTTTGGCAATTCTGCGTGGTGACAGCTTGCCTTACTTTGGAACGCGGTATCGTCTCCGTGTCTCAGCTCAGCTCCCGCTTCAGTCCTGGGACACGGCTATTCATCGTACTATTCTCGTCTCACCTCAGCATCTCCACTTACCGCTGTCCAAGGTCACGACACGTAACTACCCTCAGCTCCTATTTCCTCATCTGTAAAATGAGAATGGTACTAACTGTGCCTGCCTCGTGAGGTCTCCGGGAGAATTAAATGAGATAATGAGAAATGTGCTTTCTACGGTTCCCGGCACTGGCAAGGTCCTCTGTAATGGAAGCTGTGTTCACTGCTGTCACCATTATCATGATTAATCTTAAAGCAGAATTACATGTCCCTTTGTTACCAACCCCCTGCCCCCCTGCTTGACCAGAGCGCCCGTGCACACACAAGGGACGTGCATACAGGCACAGCTGCGCATGCACAGTGGTAGCTGTTTGGAGGTGTCTCCGTCCTTTGATGCTGGCTGTCCCACAGCCGGCACCCTCGGTGCCTGTTCCCCCCGCCACCAACCCCCCTCAACCTAATTCACTTATCTCTTTACACTGTCTCTCACAGCAACCTAATTACACGGTGGGCCTGTGTGGAGCCATCTGTGGCTGGATTGTCATCCCTCTCTCCCTCAGGATCCTGGGGACTGCCCTAATGGCCCCACGGTTTTCCCCAGACAGAGAGATGGGGCTAATCCCCATTGTTGGGAAATCACATGCAGGACTTCTGTGTTAAAGGACTGAAAGCATGAAGATGATTTTTGAATCTCATGCAGTGATGCCCCGCGTATTTATCCTTCTGCCTTCAGTCATTTCTTCTAGGTTTTGCGTAGTCAAAAAGAGAAAAGAGAAGTAATAGGATGGTAGGCCTATTTCCAGCGTGCGCTGCATTTTTTCTGCCAGCGTCACAGTGAGACTTCGTCCATCATGCTTAAGAGCGGTTGGAGGCCTGCTTGGGGCCTCTGCAGCCCCCTGTGTTTCTCTCTGCTATAGCACCTCTCATACCACATGACTCAAGTCTATTTCTCTGCCTCTCCGGCCCTGACCAGATCATGAGCTCCTTGTCCATGATCCTTAGGTGCTAACTCAGTGCATGACTTACGATTTCTCTGAGGCCTTGGGTATTCATCTCTCTGAGCTCAGTCTCCTCATCCATAAGTTGGAAAGTGATAGTGTTCATCTCAAAGGGTAGTGCTGAGGATTAAATTAAATCATGATGGCTAAGTACCTTGTATATTGTAGGGCCCTCGGTAAAGGGCCTTATAACTACTGTAGGCACTCAGCAAATGAATGAAATAATTTGTGAGCAACACTGACAGTGAGTTCTAGTTCACCATCATTAAAAAGAACATATGTGAATAGGTAGCCTCCAGTCTCTCCCTGTCCCCAGCCTCTCATTGTCCCTGAGTGGCTTGACTCGCCCAACCAAAGTAGCTCCCTACATCAACATTGTTCAGTTAAAAGAAACAAAGTTTGGGGCACCTGCATGACTCAGTCAGTTGAGTGTCTGGTTTCAGCCCAGGCCTTGATCTCATGGTTCATGAGTTTGAGCACCACGTCGGGCTCTGTGCTGACAGCTCAGAACCTGGGGCCTGCTTCAGATTCTATATTTCCTTTCCTCTCTGCCCCTCCCTGCACTCTCTGTCTCTTAAAACAAAACAAAAACATTAAAAATTTTTTAAAAAACAGACAAAAGTTTTTATGTACTTTTTAATTGGAAAAACAAACTAAATAAGAAATAGAAATCAACTAAGTTAAAACATAAAACATCAATTTGCTACATAGAACCCAGTAGGAAGAAACCTTCATTCAATTTTACTGTACTTAAGTCTGATAACATTGTTTTCAATTTCTTTTTGTTTACATTGTTTTTAGCTTCTACTTAATTATAAGATGTTTGTCTTGAAAGTAATTGCTACAAAGAATTAGAAAATAAGTTGTAAATGAATAAATTCAAGTTTTGCTCACAAACTACAGGTAATAAGGAAAAAACAAAGCAAAAAAAACTAAAACAAAGAAAACCAAAGTGGCTCCCAGGCCACATCATCACATCACTCTACCACTCTGAGATCTTGAGTGGCTCCCTCTGTCTCCAGAGTCAAGTCTGAGCTCCTGTACTTGGCCCCACCCCACCTCTCCACCCATCTTGCCTCCACTGGCCTTTATAGAATCTTTGCCCATAAAATAACGTGAGAACATCTCAGGTTGCCTGTCCAGCTTTGCTATTCTGTGACTCTCACACAATCCTGTTCATTCCACACGCCTTTACCTGAGTGCCTGCTCTGTGCTGGGCTCTGGCTGGGGGCCTGGGCCACAGCTCCTGCCCTCGGGGCCTCTAGCCTGGAGGAGAATATAAGCTGTCTTCAAGACGTGGTTGAGGTGGGGAAGGATGCACTGTGGGAGCTGGGCAGAAATGCTCAGCCTATCTGAGGGTCAGCGATGACTTCACAGAGGTGACATTTGAGGGAGAGTGAAGCAAAGAGTGTAAGGCCTATGAGAGCATTCCAGAAAGAGGGAAGAGTATGAGTATGAGCACAGACTAGTGCAGACTAGCACAGGCGTGTGAGAGGAGGCAGCGGGCCTGCGGAGGTTGGCCGTGGCAGGGCTGGAACCCACGTCTGGTGAGGATTCTGGCCTTACTCTTTAGGTGTAGAGGTCACAGAGGCCCTTTCATTACCTGACAGCCATGGCCAAAAGCGTGCCTTCCTTCTAGGCACCTCATCTACACATTATATTGGGCTCCACGTTTTATTCTAATATTTGAATAAGAGAAAAGAGTAATTTAAAAAATTTTTTGTTTTGTTTGTTTTGTATACAGAAACAGATTAATGTAGGACAATAGGGAAAAGTCAAGTCTGTAGTTAGTCACTCTTGAATTTGATTTCTGGCCCTTCCGTGCACTAGCTGTGTGCCCTTGAGCAAATCACTTGCCTCTCTGAACCTTGGTTTTCTCTTCTGTAAAAAGGGGGAAAGTCCCCACCTGATAGCACTGCTGTGGGGGTTACAGATGACGGCACATTTTTGTGGGGCATCTGGTGTACTGGAGGCCCTGACACACTCCTTCTCTTCCCTCCCCTCTCAGTCACTGGATATCCAGTCATCTGGACGCCAGCCCAGTGACCTGCATAGTGACAAAGAATGCAGGGGCACTGTGAAGGAGGTTTCCTATGAAATGTTAATTGCTTCCCCCAAATACTAGGTGTTCTGAAGGGCTTTGTTCCCCCAACTGAAAGCTGGCGACCTCACTGGCCGATCCCCGCCATTCCAGACCATCTGGGGAAGGAAGGCCAGGCCACTAAGACAAGTCCAAGTGCTGAGGCTGCATTCAGAAGTTTGTGGGTGTGCAGAGCCCTGGAAAGCCCAGAGCAGGAAAGATGGCAGGAAGTTCAGTGTCTCCCCTTCTTTGAAATCTCCTATTTATCTTCTAAAAACCCTTCAGATTCTCGTGGGAACCTACCTCAGAGCATCTCACAGCACTCAGCTGGAAGTTCCTTAACGGCAGATACTCAGGGTTGCTTCATAAATGCTTATTCAACAGAATACCTGTCAGAGGCTCAGAGGCATGAAACCATGGTTAAAATACTGGTTCAGGGGTGCCTGGGTGGCTTAGTCGGTTAAGGCATTCAACTTTGGCTCGGGTCATGATCTCATGGTTTGTGTGTTTGAGCCCTGCACTGGGAGCCGGGCTGACAGCTCAGAGCCTAGAGCCTCCTTCCAATTCTGTGTCTCCCTCTCTCTCTGCCCCTCCCCCACCTATTCCCTGTCTCTTTCTCTCTCTCTCTCTCTCAAAAATAAACATTAAAAAAATGTAAAAGATAAGATAAAATATTGGTTGAGCACCTGCTGCGTGAAAGGCATTGTGTTCAGTATGTTTGCTGACCAGTGGGGACACGAGCCAGGAGAGTCAGGGACCTAATGTGCCGTGTGACACTTGCTTTTTTCAGGAACCCCGACCCTTTCCTGATGGCCCTGTAACTTATACTGGTTTGTGTCTTTAAGCTTTTTTCTCTACTGCCTTCTTTGCCTGTATTTGACCTGCATCTTGAGGTAGCAGTTTCCCCAGTAGGAAAGGGAAAGAAAAAATTCAAAGGACAGACCCATGCAAAGACACAGACTGATGAAAGTGTTTCAAGCTTTCATGGGGCAGCTTATGGAGCTTGGAGTGAGGAGCTGAATGGACCTGGTTCAAACCTGGCGCTGACTGACAGAGACACCCCAAGTAAATTCTTGCACCAATCTGGGGTTCAGGAGACTCCAACCTTCCAGGGCTGCCCTGAAGGTTAAAGAATGAGTATGTGTGAGTGCCTCCCACCTCCAGCAGAGAGAGGAAAAAGGAAGTCAGCAGCCCTGGCTCTCCCATTGCCCCTTAGCAAAACTGGCCTCTAAAGGTGCCGCACCATATCACCGTGACGCTGGTTGCTGGCCCCAGGAAGTGACTGACAGGGACTGAGTTTGACACTGCAGCTTCATGAAGATATTCTAGGTCCCATTCTAGGCCTGAAAAATGGTCTCACATTTTCTCTGACTCTGATGCCTCCGAGTGTGCCCACTACTTCTTTAGAGGTGACAGGTTGCTGAAAGCCTTGCTGGAAATACAATTGCATTGCAAAAAGAAAGAGGCAGTGAAGCCACGAAAGATTAGTGGTGGCTGTAATGTAAATGAAGTCCATGATTCCACTCAGCAGACTGCCCACCCTTTCACTGCTGGCTGGTGCTTCCCCTGCTGGCCCCCCACAGCTCCCATCACCTCAGATGAGATGGAGCACAGGCAGCCAAAAGCAGAATTTAATGGGTATCACTGCCAATGAATCATTAGCAACAAGAAACAAACGTGACATTAAATGCACCCAAAATGGCGTCGTGGGAATTACCTACTTAATATTTTTATGCTCACTATTACTTAACGATTTCTGAGATTTGGTCACGCTCCAGCACTGTCAGACCTAAAATGGACTCATGTTTCCAAACAAAGGAATAATTTGCAGCCTTCACACATGATGATTATCAAGAGATTGTAATACATGAAAAGAATGCTTTCTTTTCCAGTTATTTCTTTATGACAAGTTTCTAGAAATGGAAAACTTATTCTTTCCTAGATCAAAGGATAGCAGTTGTAAGGCTTCCCTCATTAATTCACATATTCAACAAATATCCATGGAGCACTTGCGAGGTACCAGATATTCTACGAGGCCATCTAGCCACAGCCGTGTCCTGCTGGGTTGAGTCAGGCTGTACTTTCCCCACCTTGCCAGCAATGGGGACAGTCCTGCCTTTCCCTCTTGAGCAGCCCGCACAAAAATAGTAATATATTCCCAGTGGCTTAAGATTTCAATGCAGGAAACAAACATGCCAAAAGGAATTATAGGTAATTTTTTATATGATTGGCATAGGGGAAGTTTTAAAGCTCAACCCCAGGAGTAAATGGGACACAGGAAAAGGTTGATAGACAAGGCCATGTTCAAATGTAAAGCTTATACATGGATACATATAGAATATAGCTATGGATATCTCTGTGGATGTAGATCTCCATCTCCTTCTCTCTGATACTGATATACGGATATATAGATAAAGATATGTTTTCATATCCTCATTTCTCCATATATATAAGACAAAAGATAAACTGGGAAACATAGTTACAAAGAATTACTATCTTCTATTTTTATCTATAGGAGTTGTAGAGAATTCTAAAAATTAATAGGAAAAAGAAAAGTGAAAAACCAACTACGATTGCCATGTGTTCCTTATTTTTAAATTTTTTTTACATTTATTTATTTTTGAGAGACAGATTACAAGTGGGGGAGGAACAGAGAGAGAAGGAGACACAGAAGCAGAAGCAGGCTCCAGGCTCTGAGCTCTCAGCACAGAGCCTGAAGCAGGGCTCGAACTCACAAACTGTTGAGACCATGACTTGAGTCAAAGTTGGATGCTTAACCTACTTAGCCACTCAGGTGCCCCCACCATGTGTTACTTTTACAATTAAGAAAGTAAACTCGGGGGTGTCTGCTTGTTCAGCAACATGGATTGATTGCCTGCTGAACTGTTGGAGCCTCCAAACCAGGCGTCAGGGACACAGAGATGGCTCTGAAGCCACCTCCGCCCTCCATGTTCTCAAAGATGGTCTTGGAAACAAATAACTAGAAAGACAATGTGAGAAACCAGGCAAAGAAGCTGGCACAGGGAAGTCCCAAGACAACAAAGCAGGAAGGGATCACCTCCCTACAAGAGGAGGGATGTGAGAGAAGAAGATGCTCCAACTGGATTAGTAATAGCTGAATTGAGATATAATTTACATAACCTACAATTCACCCCTTTTAAGGGCACAGTTTGGTGAGATTTAGCACATGAATATAGTGGTGCAAGCATCCTTGAAAGACAGTTTTAGAATGCTCCATCCCTTGTGTTCATTTACAATCAGCCCACCCTCCTACCCGAGGCCTAGGCAGCCATGGATCTTCCTGCTTCTACAGTGTGCCTCTTTTGGAAATTGTATAAAAATGGAATCATATAATACGTAGTGTTTTCTGTCTGGCTTCTTTGATTTAGCCTGATGTTTTGGAGATTCATCCGATTTGGTTCATTCCTTTTTACTGCTGAGTAAATCCATTGTGTGGATTTACCCATTTTCTTTATTCACTCATTAGTTCATGAACATCTGGGTTATTTCCAGCTTTTTGGCTCCCATGAATAATGCTGTTACAACATAGATGTATAAGTTGTTTGTAGATGTATATTTTCATTTCTCTTTGGTACTTAGGAGTAGAATTGCTGGGTCATGTTGTAAGTGTACGGTTAACTTAAAAATAATTTTTTCCCCAACTGTTTTACATTCCCATCAGCAATGTATGAGAGATAGATTACTCCACATTCTTGCAAACATTCAGCATTGTCAGTGTGCTCTATTTTAGCCATTTTCATCAGTATGTGGTGGTATCTTAGTGGGATTTTAATTTGCATTTCCCTAATGACTAGTGGTGTTGACAATCTTTTCATGTATTTATATGTCGTTGTATATTTTCTTTAGTAAAGTGTCTATTAATATTTTTCCCATTTCTAAATTGGATTGTTTGTTTTATCATTGAATTTTAAGAGATCTTTATATATTCTGGTTACAAATACTTTATCAGACATATGTTTTGCAAATGTTTTCTCTCAGACTATGGCTTGTCTTTACCTTGTCTTAACGGTAACTTTTGAAGAGTAAAAAGTTTAATTTTGATTAACTTAATTTTATCTCTTTTTTCTTGTATTGCTTTGTGGTTTTGTATCATATCTAAGAAGTCATTGTTTACTCCAAGGCCACAAAGATTTTCTTCTATTTCTTCTCTTAAAAATTGCATGGTTTTAGGGTTACATTTAGGTCTGTAGTCCATTTCTAATTAATTTTTTGTGTGTGGTGTCAGATAATGATTGAGATTCGTTTTCTTTTCACATGGATATCCAGTTCTCTCAGACATTTGTTGGAAAAATTATCATTTTCCCTATTGAATTACCTTAGCACATTTTTCAAAAATAAATAAACCACATACATGAGCACTGGTATGATGGTAAATGTTTCACTAGCATTCTGGAGAAAAAGGAGGAACCTGATGTACAGTGTCGGTCAATTTCCTGATATGACTTTTTTCACATGGCCGATTTCAAACTACAAGTAGTTTAATAATCAGCTCACCAAATTACTAAAAATTTAACACTTAGCTCTGTGAACCAATGTAAGTCAGTTTCAACACACTACTGTATGCAAAAATATGAATTATCTCTTTTGTTCTTAGATCTATGTGTCTGTCTTTATGTGGTAACATATTGTTTACTGTAGCTTTATAATAACTTGAAATCAGGTAGTGTAAATCCTCAGACTTTGTTTCTCTTTCTCAAAATTGTGTTGGCAATTCTAGATCTTTTGTATTTCCATATAAGTTTTAAGATTAGCTTGTCATTGTCTATAAAAAGTTCTGTTGGGATTTTGGTAAGGACTGCTTTGAATTTATAGATCTATTTCTAAAATTGCTATCTTAACAATACTGAATCTTCCAATTCATGGACATGGTATATATCTTTCTTTAGGTCTTTAATTTCTCTTAGCAATGTTATGTAGTTTTCAGTTACAGACATTGCACTTCTTTTGTGGAACTTGTTCATAAGTATTTTTATCCTTTCTGATGCTATTGTGAATGGATTTCGATTTTTTCAAATATTTCCAATGTCTGTTACTAGTCTAAAGAAATACAATTAATTTTTGTATATTCACTGAGTATCCAGCAACCTTGCTAAGCTCATTCATTTATTTGAGTACTTTTTGTAGATTCTTCAGGATTTTCTAAATCCAAGTTCTTATTATATATAAATAATGATAGATTTACTTCTTCCTAATCTGTGTATAAATAATGACAGATTTACTCCTTTCTTCTTCTTGCTTTATTATAGTGGCTATGTACAATGTTGAATAGAAGTGAACAGAGTGGGCATCCTTGTCTTGTTCCTGATCTTTGGAGGAAAGCATTCAGTCTCTCACTATCGAATATGATGTTAGTTATAGAGTTTTTATAGGTGCTATCTATTAGGCTGAGAAAGTTCTCTTCTGTTCCTACTTTGCTGAGCTTCTTTTTTAATCATGAAAAAGTGTTAGATTTTATCAAACGTTTTTTCTCTGTCTATTAAGATGATCATGTGGTTTCTGTCCTTTCTTCTCTGAAAATGGTATATTACATTAACTGATTTGGGGGTGTTAAACCAACCTTGCATTCCTGGGATAAACCTCACTTGTTCTTGGAGGTTTGTTTTTTTTTTTAATGTTAATTTATTTATTTTGAGAGAGAGAGAGAGAGAGAGAAGTGGAGGAGGGCAAGAGAGAGAGAGGGAGAGAGTTTCCCAAGCAGGCTCCATGCTGACAGTCTCAATCCCATGAACCATGAGATCATGACCTGAGCTGAGATCCAGTCAGATGCTTAACCGACTAAGCCATCCAGGCACCCCTCACTCATTCACGGAATTTAAATGTTTTTCTATTTTGCCGGATTTGATTTACTGACTTTTTGTTAAGGGTTTCAATATTTGTATTCATGAGGAATGTTGGCCTGTAGTTTTCTTGTAAAGTCTTTGAGTGGCTTGGCATCAGAAAAATACCCATCTTAAAATGAGTTGGGAAGTATTCTCTCTTCTTCTGTTTTTTAAAAGACATTGTTAGGATTGGCATTTATTTTTTCCTTCATGTTAGACATAATTCATCAGCAAAACCATCTGGGACTGGATTTTCTTTGTGGAAAGATTTCAAATTACTAAGTCAATTTCTTTACTTGATACATATTTATTCAGTTTTTTCTATTTCTTTTTTAGTCAGTTTCATAATTTCCATCTTTCTAAGAATTTGTCCATTGCATCTTCATTGTCAAATGTATTGACATGAAGTTGTTCCTAGTATTCCCTTATAATTGAACTGCATTTTAAAGAGTAAATTAGCATGTGTCTCAATAAGTCATAAAATAAGTGTTTTCCTCAGGACCAGCTTTACTTGTTAAAAAGATATTTACTAAGTACTCCCTATGCACCAGACAGAGAATGAGGAAACTTAAATTTATTGACCACTTCGCTAGCTGTATCATACATTGCCCCTGGCACTGTGTGCAGCTCATCTCATAGGAGCAGACTCCCAGAATTCTGGGTCCACTCACAGAAGGAGGCCACACTCGCTGCCGCCTTCCACAATGCACTCTCAGTGTTTCCGTTTCCTGTCTAAGGAACCAGCTTTCTGCACTTAATGTACACAGATCTTTGGGGACCTAACTAACCAGAGGAGTCCAGCCTTCCCTTTTCAACCTCAACCGGAGAGCTCTGTGGTCTTGTGGCAAAACCACCCCAGAATTCCTATGACTAAAAAAACCCAGATAGTAATGGGCAAGTGGGGCGTGAGGCAGAGTGAGGAGGGACTCGTTGTGATTCTCCTATAAGCTCTCATTTAGCTCTCCTTTCTTTTCTAGCTGGGGTGTATTTGAATGTGTACTTATTTTAACTACCACGCTCCCTCCCTCTCACCCCCCACCTACCAACTGTAGTTTTCTTATTTTGCACCCCTTTTCTTCCATGCAGTTCCTAGGATAGTACCTAGTAAATATGGCAACATAAATTAATTTGTGTAGAAACACACTGACTCCTAATTGAATAGTTTTTATTTTTAACTGTCTCTCCTTGTAACTCTATACATGTTGTACACATGGGTTTCTTTGTGTGACACACTGTCTCCCAGGTGCACAGGGGCTTGTGAATTGCACACAGACTATGACAGG
The DNA here is from genome assembly GCF_008692635.1 of Crocuta crocuta. Taxonomy (NCBI): domain Eukaryota; kingdom Metazoa; phylum Chordata; class Mammalia; order Carnivora; family Hyaenidae; genus Crocuta; species Crocuta crocuta. The sequence goes on from NW_027527824.1 coordinate 1,160,006, forward strand.
ACTCAGCAGTTACCTGCAGAATCTCCATTTGCCTAATGAGGGACCCCAAGCCCTGACACTCATCATTGCCAACAGCTACCCATGTCAGATCTTTCCAAGTAAGGGAAAGGGTGGATTCTTTTCCACTCATTCTCTATTCACATTAGACTAGCTTTAAACTTTTCTTTACATCCAGACGTCTATCTGCATTTAAGTGTATGCTTTCCTCATTTTAGAAAACCATTCTAGACAGTGTGCATGTGTTTACTAGATATTCATGGATAAGAAGGGAGGTCCTAAACGATTAGAACATTGGCATTCTCTATAAGATTCCCTTTTCTCCCTTTCACACAAAAGGAGCTGAAAGATACATGCAAGCGTATACACAGGCATAGATCACAAAGCTCCTCTCTTGACCCTGTCGTTTCTGCCAGGAAGAAACTATCTTCCATTTTCCTCTAAAGAGAGAAAGAAGCTACTCTAGGCCCCCTGAAACACTCTAGGCTCAGGTGTTCTTTTCTTTTTAATCTACAGACCTTACTTCCTTGAGCCAGCTCCTGACAATAGCTTGGCAACCGACAGCGTTCACTGTCTCCATCAGATTTCATGAAAGAGCCTGCTCCCCTTCTTTGAGAACACTTCAGTATAACAAATGTAGGCACGACTTTTGAACAGAGACTTCATATGTTTCCATGACAACATAAATTACCTATGAGAATCTGTAGAAAGGTTTTAGACCATTAAGGCTTAAAAGCATGGTTTTCTTCCTTCGTAAAGCAGTCAAGGAATGTTGTTGAAAATTTCATTGTCAAGAGGATGGGGAGAGAATTTTATTTCCCAAGAACCCAGATACATAATAAATCTGGGCCTTCTGGGCCAGACACGAATTTCTATTTGAGCATAGCTGGCAATAATCCATTATTCTAAATCCCTACTTTTGTCGAGAAGTGATTCGTACCAATTAACACATGTAGATATTCTCCCCAGCAGTCAAATTATTCCTTGTACAATTCTATTTCATCGTTTCTTATAAATGGAAGGCTTTTCCAAATTAGAAATGAAAGCACAGCCCCTATTCTCTTCTTTGGCAACACTTTCTCTCCAAGGCCAAACCCTCTCTCCATTCTCCTGACCCCCGCCCTCCTCCCTCTCCTGGGGCCTGGCTTCATCAATCACCCGGCTCCCGCCTGTCTTCAGTTTCCCCCCATAACTGCTCTTTCAGTATCTCCCCTTGAAGCACGGCAAGAAAATGTGCGTGTGTGAGACAAGTCCTTAAGAAGTGAACATCTGTGTATGGCAGACAGTATTGGAGATTTCATTAATCGGGCATTCACTGAACGTGACTTTGTTCAAGTCTAATATGAAATGCATTCAGAAACAAACATGGCGTTGGAAGCTGCTGCCCAAACCGTGTCCTCTCCTAGGACCGGAATTATGACCGCAGTGGTCAGAAACACAATAGGGACAGACGTTTGACTGTGTGGTTGTTCCCATCTCCCCGCCTGAGCACTCGTTGAGTAGAGGCACTTGCTGCCTCTGCGTGTTCACGCTGTGCCGCTAGCTCTGTGCCTGGCAGGTAGACGATATCCAATAATTCTTCTTGAACAAACAACTCTGTAATGAAAATTAAATACATGTATCACACAGTTATCCATCACGGGCTTTGTAGTTCTGACGCCAATGCACAGGGCCTCTCCAGTGAATACATTCTCATTGAACCTCACACCCACCCTGCGGTTCAGAGCAGGTGAAGGCCTGGCCCAAGGGTTAGAGCCAGAATTGAGCCTGGGTTTATCTCATTCCAAAGCCTGTGAACTTGCCAGTGAACCACCTTCTCTGTTCTGACCTGGTCTCTATGTGGCTTATCACCTTGTTAACCTCTCTGCCTGCACCTCCCTGAGCCCTGCGTGTGCTGCGTGCTCTGAGACATGACTTTCTCCTGTGTTTTCCCTTCTGGCCCAAGGCAGGTGCAGCTTTATCAGCCTCGCTGCATCAGAGGCTTTGCTACCTTCTCGTGAAGGCTGCTGTGTGGTCCCTCTCAGTTTCTTACAACCAGAGCATAATCTTTGGTTCACTCAGAGCCACAGCTTTGCCAGGAGCTTGAACTTCCTGTGCTCTACTCACACCAGTGCCCTCTGCCTTACTGAAATGAAGCGTGGGTATTTTAAACCCCTGTTGGTGAGAGGCATAACTTCTGCTCGGGTCTGTATTAGAATCTATTGCTATGTAACAAATTACTCCAAAACTTAACACCTCAGGCCAACAAATGTTTATTATCTCCTACAGCTTCTGAGAGTCAGAAATCCAGGAACAGAGTAGCCAGTGGTCTCTCCCTATGTCATCTGATGTCATCCTTGCCTGAGGTGATGGGATCCACTTCTAAGATGGCTCACTTGCATGGCTTTAGCAGGAGACCTCAGTTCCCAGCCACACAGCCCTCTCCATCAGGGTTGTAGGAGTATCCCCAGGTCACGGCAGCTTTCTGTGCTCAGTGTGAACGTTCCACAAGAAAGCAAGCCAGGGACTGTGATGCCCGCAACGGTCTCAGAAGTTAGGTACTGACACTTCTACCGTATTTTGTGTTGGAAGTGAGTCACTAAGTCCAATCACATTTAGGGGAAGGGGAATTAAGAACCCCCTGAGGGACGAGTGTCCGAGAATTTGTGGACATATGGTGAGAAGTGATATGGATGCCAGATGCCGTGAGATGCCTGTGTAGCAACTTTGTGCCCTGTCCTTGGCCAGGGCAGCCCGGGGGCTTCCTGTTTAGCCATTCACATGGGGGAGTGAGGTGGAGGCTGCATTTCAAATTCCTAGCCCAGGCACAGTGAGCATTACACAGGTGCAAAAGGACGGCCCTGATCCTTAACACCTGCACATTCTGGGAGGGAAGAGAGCCATCTATACAGGTGACCTACTCTAAGAGCACAGTGAGTGCTATAGAGGGAAGAAGGTCAGAGAAGAACAAGTTCAAAGCAATGGTGGGGTAGGTGAAGAGCCCTAGGGGAGACCCCGAGCCTGGCATGGATGGTCATATGGTATTTCAGTAGCTGGAGGCATGGAAGGAAGAGCATGCTGGGGACGGGAACGGCATGGGCAAACTTCAGTGGTGGGAAGGTGCAGTATGCATTTGGGGAAGGGCAGCATGGTGTTCTTAGTGGTAAAATCAGATAGTGCCTGCGGCACGGGGCTGCTGTGAGGGTTACATCAGCTCATGCACTTAAAGAGCTTTGCACAGCACCTGGTGCCCAGAAAATTCTTGCTAAATGATGATGTGAATGACTGACAAAGATAAAGAAGTGAGGCTGGAAAGCTATGTGGGGCCAAGTCACAGGGGAAGTCATCCTGAGGAATCACACCATGTGGAAACTAGGAGGGGCCTTAGTTCGGATTATCTTTGGTCCTGTAGCAGCTGGGATCTGTTGTGTTTTAGTGGGGGAGTAGCATGCTCACAGCCAAGCTAGAGGAAGATCTCTCCCATGGCATGTGCTGGATGAATCAGAGTGGGGCAGGGGACCAGGACTCTGGAGCTGTGATCCTGATGCTGTGGTCCAGGGAGAGGAGGCACCGAGGGCCGAGGTGAGATGGTGCAGGGGGGACTGGGCAGGAGGAGGTGACAGAGAGGAGGCACCGACGGCTGAAGTGAGATGGTGCGGGGGTACTGGACAGGAGGAGATGGTGTGGGGGAGACTGGACAGGAGGAGGGGACAGTAGGGTATTTGTTGACTCCTTTAAAACCTTTGCCTAGTCAGCAGGCTGCTTTAGCAGCTGCTCTGAACACAGGCATGCACCTGTTTAAAGGTCCTGCAGGAACAGATTAGGAACATCCTGTCCACCAAGTCTCCATGACGTGGCTCACCTTGGGTCTACCTCTGCCATTCCTTGATGGAAGGTTGCGGGATGGGCCAGGCTTCTCTCCATAGATTTTCCCGCATACAGGAGCCGTCAGAGGGGTCCTGTAAACCCAGACTTGAACATACTGATTGGGCCTCCTTGTCTGTGTAGGTTACCTACCCACAGAGGGACGGACATGATGGTCCCGAACTCTTCTCTGCCCCTGCAGGGACTGTGCAGGGGAGAAATCATGCATCAAGCCTCAGATGACCTGCTGGGGAGGGGACAACGGGCCCTTGGCAATGCAGCTGGAAATCCTGTCCCCACGACTTCCCCACATGGTGATACAGCAGAAGCCATGGCACACGGAACATTTCTGGGATGCCAGGGGCAGTGGTCTGCAGAGGTGGGGCCCTCCCAGGATGCTCAGAGCCTCATGCTGGGGCATCCAGACTGGCTGAAGGAACTGCTGTCTTATGATGGCTGCCCAAATCCAAAGCTGCTATGAGCTTGAAGGCAGGCTATCTACGTGCCCCAAGTGTGGAATGGTGGAAGGGGTGGGGCTTTGAGTTAGACAGACTCACGTTCAATAACTGCTTGCTGGCTTGGCAAGTCTCTTCACCTGTCTATGCTCAGAGTCCTCATATATAACTTGGGACTAATAACAGTGACCTCATAGGGATGTTAAAAGGGTAAAAGGAGGTTGGATCCGCAGAGGGCTCAAACTAAAGGAGGTAGGTATCCGGCAAGTGTTAGCAAACTTTTCCTTTCCTTTCCTGCCCTGATTGCCAGGTGCTCCTTCCTTCCACCATCCCTTTACCGCCATAAATGCTTGCTTTAGTAAGAGCAACTCTTCCCTACAAGGACTTGAGGATGCGGGGAGTGTGGGTTTTAGCAGTTCTCCAAATACAGCCCGAGGGTATCGCTCTGAGCTGTGTGGGGCACCAGGGAAACACAGATAAACGCAGGTCTGTCCTTGGTGATGAGGTCAGGCGCTTGTGAGCACATACTCATTTTAGCGTGATGGGCACTGGAACACGAGTGCAGGCAGGACCTTTTCACTCCTCCCAGGAGCAGGTGCCTGCCCTATCTGGACAGGGCAGGAAGGGTTCCGGAAAGGAGCCATAAGCTGACCAGAAGTGAAATCAAATAATAGCCACTCCCATTAAATAGTCACTCAATGCCAAGCCCTTAAATCCTGTGAAGGATGTGAGAAAGATATGGAACTGAGTGGGAGCCCGAGTGAGAGAAGGGCACTGGCCGGACAGGGGGAGACAGGTGTGGTCCTCACCCAGCTCTGCCCCTAACCTACAGTTGGACCCAGGATAAGTTGAAGGATACCCCTTCGCAGCCATGCAGATGAGGTGGGACTCAAAGGCAGAGTTCTGTCAAGAATTTTCTATTACATATCTTATCCCTAAACAGAGATAAAATGAACTCATGAAATAATTAAAATAACATGAGACCACAAAATAGGTGACCACAAAATTGAACAATGTAGTAAAGTACCCAGGAGCCAAGAGAGAGGAAACTTTGGGCTGAGAAATCAAGAAGGGGGTCCTGGAAGAGGAGAGCCCGGAGCTGGGCCTTGAAGAATAATTAAAACTGGGGCAGTCTGAGAGGGGACATCATCAATGGAGCAATAGTGCTGCCTCACTCAGAAATGTTCAGCAGCTCCCCAGGCTCAGCTCAAGCAACTAAACCTGGCATTCCTGGCTCTGTAAGCCTGGCCACAGCTCCTACCCAGCCCAGTCACCTTGGCATCCTTCTGAGAACTTCAGTCTTCATACCTGGAGCCGCTCACCTGCTCTCTGAACCTGCCACATGGACTCAGACTGTTGCCTGAATTCCTTTTGTCCACTTCTCTGTCTATGCTCTTTAGTGGCCCCTTCAGAAGTAAGCATCCTTTTCCCTCTTTCCCTCTGTCCCATTGACTTCCGCTCACACATGGACAGATCCTGACCTACTAAACCATAGTCACCTCAACCAGGGCTTACTCCTGCCTGTGGGCCACATGTCACGCCTGTGGCTGGTGTTTGGTAAATGCCGAATGAATGAATGAATGAATGAATGATCAAGCTGAAATCTGACTGCGCAAACAAGGGAGTCCATGGTTACAGGGGACCATGAACTTGTGGCAAGTGGCTCTGGACATGACTGACCTGAGAGTATGGCCCATTTTTTCTGAGCATTTCAGGACTGGAGGAGCTCAGGTGTCATCTAGTCCAGTGTGTATCACATAAACCCTCCAGGGCCCTGCAGACAGCTGGCCTGAGCCCGTGGGAACACCTCCAGTGAGAACAGGCCGAACATGCACAGCTCCAGCACGTTGTCCATGTGCTATGGGAAGGATGTGGGCTGTGGAGCCTGACTGATGTGGGCTCATATTTCAACTCTGCTTGTCTCCCAGCTGTTTGTTCTTATACGAGCCACCTAACCTCTCTGACTTTTGTTACCTTCTTTTGTAAAAGAGATCTAACACTACCTCCACATAAAGTTGTTGTAAGGATTATAGAGAAAATACCAAACCCTCTAGGCCTGCTCAAGAGCCAGAATGGCTCAGAAGTCAGGTCATAGTGATTGGTTGAACCAATGGAGGTGGAAAAGGGAGGAGGAAAGGACAGAAAAGGAGATAAAGTAGCCTTGATGCCAGAGCAGATGGGTGCCATTAGCATAATCAGGAGGGTCTCAACCCTCCAAGCCCCCGTTTCTTCCCACGTTCTCTGGCTCAGTGGGCAGCACCTGCCACCCACAAACCAAAATCCTGGAGTCTGTCCACGTTCCTCTCTGACCCTGGCCTCACACAGCTCAGCCGTTTTCAAGTCCCACCCATTTCCCCCTTGACTCAGAGCCACTCTCCGTCCCCACTGCCACTGTGCTGGTTCAGGCTGGGCTTTCCTCCTGGCTCACCGCACAGTCTCCCGCCTGGCCTCCCGACTCCCCTCTCCCCGTCTGTCTGCCATTCGCACTGCTGCCAAAGTTCTCTCTCCCCAGACTGATCTGGCCACATTCATCTTTGGCTTGGAGCCATTTGGCAATTCCTTGTTACAGTCCACACCATCCCCTCAGCATGGCTGGCAGGACCTCAGGATCTGCCAGCCTCTTGCGCTCTTCCCACAAGCTTCACCCCAAGCACCCGAACAGCCTGCAGGTCCCCACCGAGGGCCGTGTCTCAGCAGCCCCTTTGTGTACCCCATTCTGCCCGGAACCCTGGCTAGGTCCCTGCCCTGTCTCTGACTCCACTCCAGAACCAACATCCCCGACTCCCCCCGGGCCAGCACAGACCATGCTCCCCATTCCCCCTTTCTTGGCTCTTTCCTTATTGTCCTGGAGTAACCTCACTCCCTCTGCCTCCCACCTCTTGAGCCCAGAGCCCCTTCTTACTCAGTTTGGGCTCCACAGAGCTCATCTTGCCAGACAGACCTTAGGCACTCATAAATGTTTTATGAATGAATGAATGAATAAATGAATGAATGAGAGAAGGAAACTGACTGATGAGGGACCGAAGAAGACAATTTGTCAGGGGAGACAAGATGGTTTGGTTCTAGGGATTTTTAAAAAATTTTTTTTAAATGTTTTATTTATTTCTAGGAGAGAGAGAGAGAGCGTGAGCAGGGGAGCGTCAGAGAGAGAGAGGGAGTCACAGACTGAAACAGGCTCCAGGCTCTGAGCTGGCAGCCAGCACAGAGCCCGACGCGGGGCTCGAACCCACGAACCGCAAGATCATGACCCAAGCGAAAGTCGGACGCTTAACCGACTAAGCCACCCAGGCGCCCCTCGTTCTAGGGATGTTGAGTTTGAGTTGGTGGGGCCTCCAGGTAGAGGTCCAAGCTGCAATGGAGAGGGGAGTCTGAAGCTTGGGGGAGGGTCTCTGAAGAAACTCCGCTCACAAAGGAGCCCATTCCCCTCAGGCAGTCCAATGACCATCAAATGGCTCAGTGTTTCCAAAACTGCTTTAGGGACTCAGGGCGCCTCCAGGCTTGGAGGACATTATAAGGACAGTGTCTGGTCTGAGTCTTTTTTTGACAAGTGAGGAAGCTGAGGCGTGGAGAGGGGAGAAGCCTGCTCAAGCACTCTTTAGAGGCGGCACTAGGACCCGTGTGCCTTCATCCTAGTCTCAGCTCTTCCTGCCCTCCCCTGTGGCCTTCTGTTTGTGCCCTCATCTCTGAGCCCCGAAGCAGGACATTAGCAGTGAGGGTGAGGAGGGCACGGGAAGAGCCTAACCACAGATATTCACACCCTAACTCTTCCTTTCCTACAGCACAGCTTCTCATGGCCCCAGATGAGAACAGACCCAGAAAATGTCATGCACTCAATACATAGGAGGGGCTGTGTGGCCTCCATCAGCAGCTACATGTATTTTACCCTGTTTTGGACATTGTCCCCATCTAGTCTCCAGCCTAATAACAAATCAGAAACAGCTGATTAGAATCCATAAGATCTTCACTGAGAAAAAAACAAGAAAATGGACACACTGATTCCGATGGTGGTCATCATAGGGTCAGGGTCAATAGGCATTCACACCAGAGCACACGAATACTCTCCTACATGCACACACCCCAGTGCAAGTCCTATCAGTGACATCCAAAGTATGTTCACTACGTTGTTTATTTATGATCTTCAAGCATTTAGACATTCCATAAGTATTTTTCATCTACAGTAACTAAGATTGCTAAAGTTCTGGCAGTATAAGAAATGAGCCCTCTGCTATCAAGGGGAGGAATTATCCTTGAGGGCTCTAGCTAACAAAAGGTCTCCGTCATGACAAGGCAGGGAAGGGACCTGGCATGTGGCCTTGGTCACAGTATAGCAGGCACCAGCGTCTAACACACTGTCTCGTTTTCACGTTCTTGACCTCACACACAGCAGGCATTCAATCATATAGGTTAAACCCATACGTGACTGAATGGATTGCGTGTTTTCAGCCTCGTTTTAGATATTGCAAAAGCGGGGCCCAAAGATTAGGGCTGCCTATCCCTGATCACTCAGTGGTAGCTGGGAGCCCGATCTCCTCCTTACAATGGCTATTCCCACAGCCCACACTAACTTGATGGGGAGGAAAAAGTGCAGTTACCCATGAGGAAAGAGTGATGTTAAGGGCCCAAACACATCTCCATCCTCACCACAAGCACTGATCGTGAGCTCTCTGTGTTTGCAGCCCCTGACAGGGAGCACTGCTTCCCAGCAGATAATGTTTCATGTCACTTACGCTTTCTTTGATTCACAGAAATGAATTCCGAGCATGGACGGACATCAAGCCTGTGAAACCAATAAAGGCCAAGCCCCAGTATAAGCCCCCAGATGATAAGATGGCTCATGAGACCAGCTATAGCGCCCAGTTCAAAGGGGAAGCCAATAAGCCGACGCCAGCCGACAATAAGGTGATTGATCGCAGAAGAATACGCAGCCTCTACAGTGAACCTTTCAAGGAACCTCCAAAGGTGAGACAGATCTTGTGGGGAACCCCCTCAGCACAACCTAGGACAGAGGGGCTCGTGGCAGCAGAGCGTGAGGGCCCAGCCCCCAAGGGCTCCTGGAAAATTCCTTCTCTTCTCATAGCATACAGACACTAAGGGGCCTCTTACCAGGAACCTTTGCTAAATTCAAAGGGCATGTTCAAAAGGAACAGTGCCTAAAATAAAACAGCTTGAAGACTGGCAGGTTTTCAGAGAACTAGCGTCTGATTTTAAGAAGCACACCGCTCCAAAAAAGTGGCAGAAAATCTTACCTGAGCCCTAAATCCACCCCCTGTCTTAAAACTTTCTGCTTTTGC
>NW_027527824.1:1169600-1171691 GCF_008692635.1 Crocuta crocuta
TGTCTTAAAACGAGCTGCTTTTGCCCCTGAAGAGCTGGCCATTGGAGGTTTATCTCCGGCCTCCCTCCCCGCCCTGCCCCTGCCACAGCCTCAGCTCCAATCCCTGGACATTTCCTTACTCCTCATGATCGTTTTCCTCCGTAAACACCATCCTCCACCGATTCTTAGTCTGTCAAGGGACACCTGTCACATCAGCTGCAAGATGTGTTCCGGGTAATTTGTTACTCTAATGAACAGTCTGTGAGTGAGTTACAATTCTGAGGAACTTGCAGTGCATTCAGGGGTTTCCGTATAATAACATGACTTCGGCTTATTTGGATCCAGTGCACACCCCTGAGGGGAAGAGGCACGTTGGAGACGCAGCTGGAAGCAGGAATCCTCCATCCCAGAGCTGATTCTGTGCCATCAAGCCACATGGACTCCTGCAAATATCTGCCCCCCTATCTATAATAGCAGGAAAAGTGTGAGATCCTGTCCTCTGCTTTTGTCGGAAAGTCTTGCACTGAAATAGTTTCCTGTTTAGCCCAGGACTGATTATAGGTAAAGTAGCTGATCACCCCAGTTTGCCTGGACCCCTCCAGTTGTAGCACTGAAGGCTCCACGTTCCACGAGAGCCCTCAGTCCCGGGCAAACCAGGATGGTCGGTGATGTTCTATACAGCTCACTGAGGACATGATCTAGCCTGTGAGCCCTGAAATCATCTCTGTCCATAATCCATAGACAAGGTGGGGCCCAGGACGGAGCGCTGGCTTTGCACAAAGGAAGACTCAAGGGAAGGAAGTAGGGCAGATTAGGGGATAGGAATCCGGAGGTGGAGGGCATGTTGAGGGACCATACACAGCAGTCCCAGAGTCTCAGGAAAAAGAGGGCCAGGCCATCTCCTGGGAGTGAGGGGTCAGAGTTTGAGGACGGGTTTCGGGGAGAGCGACCGGGCTGGAATGGCGGCTCTGGGAGAACAGTCCGGGGAGCCCGCAGGAGAGGAGGAGTGGATGGCGGGCAGTGCTGAAGGCCTCGCTGGCCGTTTCTCCACACGAGCTCACCATCCTAGAGACAGAAGCAGAGGAAAGTCTGGCTTATGCCAGAATCTCTGTGCCTTCTATCAGCAAAGGTTGACTTCTTATTAATACCTGTCCACCACGGCTGGGCCACAGCCCTGCTCCCCGCCACCTCTGCAGTCTGGGCCCCAGGCGACGGAGGGCCTCGCTCGCGGCAGAGAAGAGGGTGCTGGGAAGCACGGGCTGACCCTTCAGCTTGTCAGAGGTGACCCACATCACTTCTGCTCACCTTTCACGGATGAAAGCAAATCATAGGCCTGCCCGAGTTGAACAGGGTGACGAGGTATAATCTTCCCTCAGGGAGGGGCAGCAGCAGATACGGCAAAGAAAGACCATCATCCACCGCCAGGGTGGTTTGGTGGCGACAGCCGCCATGCAGGGGAGCCAATGTAGCCAGTGAGCGTGTGGCCAAAGCCACTGACCGGCCGGTTCACGCGGGAGAAGCCAAATGACCCACCATCACTGAAAACACCTTATGGTCTGCGCCCCCCCCACCCCCCAGTGTCCAGTGTTGCCATCACAGTTACTGTTCAGCTAATCGTGTCTTCTCTCTAACTTGTCTCTCTCGCTCCCCCCCTTTTGTGTTTCTGTATTTGCCGTCTGTCTGTCTGTCTCTCCGAGCAGGTGGAAAAACCTAGCGTTCAGAGTTCCAAACCAAAAAAGACCTCAGCAAGCCATAAGCCCCCGCGGAAGGCCAAAGACAAGCAGGTGGGGTCGGGCCGGGCTTCCAAGAAAAAGAGCACGGAGGGTGCCGGTGCCGCCCAGCCTGACGACAAGGAGCAAAGTAAAGAGATGAACAATAAACTGGCTGAGGCTAAAGAGTAAATTTCACTGCACTTTCCTTTTATTCTTCTTTCCTTTTTTTTTTTTCCTTTTTCTTTTTTAACCAACCAACAAAAAAGGCCACAAAATTGATTAGAGGCTTCTCCTCTGCCTTGGTCCTGAGTGTTCCAGGAGCTCTTTGGTTTGGTTTCTTTCAAGGGAGGGATGCCGTTTCAAAGACCTCGCGGCGTGCCTCCTCTCCAAATCTAGACCC
>NW_027527824.1:1171947-1193895 GCF_008692635.1 Crocuta crocuta
TCCACGCCGCGGGGCGGGGGTGTGTGTGTGTGTGTGTGTGGCTGGAACACCAGGAATCCTGCTCGTGCCTCCCACAGTGCGTGAGCCGGCTCGCTGGGGCGGGGGGCAGGCAGGCCTAGGCACGCAGAGGCAGTTCCGAGTGGCTGGAAGTCTCCTAGTCACACTCGGGAATGCCTGACGGGCGTCCTCTTCCTGTTCTCCCCTCCTCCTGTATCAGTGATCAGTTCTGAACTTGAGGCGGACGTGTTCTTTTCCAAACTTCAGAGGGTTATCATGTGCTTTAGAGGCTCAATTTGGGCTTCCGCGATGGACATCATTTGTGGGACGATTTAAAAAGCAAAACACCTCGGCCTTAACGTCCATAAGATGAATTGTGTCTGTTAAGTTTTAAGTAATTCTTTCCATAGATTTTTCTGTTAGAAACGACGTGACTAGATTTAGTTTCCTATCAGTGGGCTTTCCACGGGATGCCAAGTGATAGATATACCACTGATGCCTCCACGCAGGCCAGGGAAAAAAGGTTAGGTGTTTGAGGTGTGTTCGAGACATCACAGGAAGATGAAAACATTGAGAGGAGATTAGCCTCCTCCATTTACCCTCAGCCTATCCAGTGCTACCAATTTTGCAGAGCAACTGGTTACCGATGACTGAGGAAGAAAGTTCAGGGGTCAGGGGTCGTTTATTTAGAACGCGGCTTCCTTGCTTCTGAGAAACACAAGGTGGGAAGTAGACGTAGTGACAAGTATGGTGACGCTCACTCTCCCTTCCTGAACCCTGTGCACTCTGTTCCTTGGAGAGGAGCAGAGGATGCCGAGCTTCAGGTTAGCAGAAATGTCTGTGACTTAGCTGAAGATTAGGAGAGCTCCCTAGTAAGTGGTTAGCAAGCATTTTTAACCTCACTGATGAATAAAGGCAGCTCTCACCGTATTGTGTTTCGCGTGTCTGTGTAGCCAAGGCCCCCAGGGGTGGCAAGTGGCACCTTAGTTGTGCTAGAGTTGTGTTTGTAGGCATTAGTCAGAGAGTTGTAAAAAGACCCCCAGTGCTCACGAGGGAACCCAAAATACCTACCGGAAAAAAAAAATCACATTTCCATACCTTGCGACGTGTACATTGCTCCATATGCTTTCTTTCTCCCGTCCTTGAAATCCTGACCATCGCCGGCACCGTGACATTGCTGGGCTGTCATCTGGTGCCAAGTCCTGCTGTGTAAGGACAGCGGTGGCAAGCGGGGCCGGCCAATCCCTTTCAGCGTGGGGGAAGCAGGGCCTCCCCCGGTCCTCTCCAGTTCTGACCATTCTAGCAGCAGAGTCTCTGTTTACACCATTTTGTCGGGCACCTTGGGCTGACTGAGACGTCTTTTGCAAATTCATCAAGCGTGTGCTTTGCGGGCTGCATTTGTTAAGAGAACAGGATTCCTAGAAATGAAGCACTCGGCCAGGCCCACTGTCACCTCCCTCTCTATCTCAGGGCATGGAACTGAGAAGTTTTGAAGAAGGTAGAAACTGTTAGTGAGTTTCATTGTTCACACATCACAGATTTTGATGCCTATCTGGAAATGACCAGATCTCAGTACTGATTCTAGCTATTTGCTAGCTAATCTTAACATTAACCAGAGAGCTCTAGCAACGTGATTTGACTTGACCCAGAGAATTTTGCCAATGTATGTTTGTTTGCTCAAGATCTGGCATTCGTCAGGCACGTCGATGTTAGCCACAATTTGAATTTCTCCAGAAGCAGTCATGTATGTTTTGCAGATCAAGTAAATCAAACCTTCTAACGCACAGAGGAACATTCATTCCATGTTCTCGTACTGAAAGCCTGTGTGCCAGACACCATGGTAGGCACCCCGGGTCCTATACATAAACCTGTTTTCGTGGCAGCACAACTATATGACTTTATCTCAGTGTCTGATGCAAGTTTGTTTGCCCAAATTGTAGCTTCCCACCCACTTTGCAGCCCCAGGGACTGAATTTCCTACCCTGTCCCACCTGTGGCTTTAGATGCGATATGTATTGTGTCTTGTCAACCCTTCAGCCCATCCCAGCCCCGACCCCCATCTTTTTAACTCCTGCAACTGAGAAAACCCTGTTTGTCGTTCACTTTGACTCTTGAATGTGTCCCTTCCTGGCCAGAAACTTCCTTTGATTTCTACTGTTTACAAATAAAACTCAGCCAATCTCATTCTGTATCCCAAACATACTGATTGAAACCAATGCTGGTTTCACAAACAGTATTTTGGTTTTGCCTTTCTGAAGATGACCGAGCTTCCGATGCCTGTCAGTCTGTTTGTATATCTCCCTGCTGATTCCCGAACCCACGGCAAGAGAGCAAGGCCCAAGCATTCCTACCTGCTTTGCTTGCCTGCAAAAACAATGCCTAAGGCTGTGCGCTGGCTTCTCCAAGTTTTTCCTTTCTGCTGGTGCTTCCAACCGGTCCGTATACCTTTGCCTCTCCAAGGCAGACAGGAAGTGTCTAATTACGATTTTGTGGCCTGGGTTCTGTTGCATACCACAGATTGTCTATGTAATGTGTAGCGCACACCTCTCTTGGTGCTATTTCATTCCTGCTGTTAGTAAGAAAATGACAAAAAAATATTCATGTATAGCCAATTGATTGTGACGTGCTTGTGGTCTGTGCTTGCTCAGAAACAAACAAACAGTTTTTTTTTCCAATTATAAATAAATGCTAAAGACGAACACCACTTTCTTGATCTTATTTCCTTGGTAAGGCCCAGCTGAGTAGGCGAAGGAACCAACCTTTGCCATTTGAGCCACTCTCCACGAGAGGAGCTGTGCCTCGCAGTTTTTCTGGGGTTCTCCATAATGCAGCTTGACTCTTTTAGATGGCCTCTCAGATACTAATTGCAAGCAGTCAGAGCTAAGTGTTGGGAAAGGCGAAGACGGACCGAGAGACCCACTGGCCAACAAGGTAGTGTAACGTTCTGACCCCGTGCTGCTGGGGATGAGTGACCGCCTGCACCCAGTTCCGCGTCACCACGCTGGGAGGCTGGGCCCGGGTCCTCCACCCCACTTCCCGGCAACCTGCAGGACCGTTGGTTCTGGCTTTTTCTCCTCCCACGAGATGGCAGAGACGCCTTCACATAACCAGTCCATCTGGTCATTGTGAAGGTTCCGCCCTCCGGGGGCTGGCTCATGGTGTGGGTTATGGGGCGACAGTGTTGTGTGTGCCTGACAAGGGAAGGTGGAAACAGCCATGAGAGAGCCAAATAAGGTAACAAGGGACCTGGGCTGGTTGCTCCTATGAAGGGCAGGTGTCTTGGTACCAGGGGTGGAGAATCATGGGGCTTCATGGGGGAGAGACCCTTGGAGAATGGGTGGGATGTGGGTGTGCAGGGCACGTGGGGGCAGGCCCACAGGCAGGAGAGCAGATCTGGGAGGGAACCTCAGAGCGAGGGCCAGCTTTAACCACAGGGAGATCCTTCTGCTAAAGCGGGAGACGAAAAATTATATGCTTTTTGTATGGGATCGCTCTTCCTTTTACTAACGTATGTTGATTGCATACCTATTATGTGCCAGGCACTGTGCTGGGCACTAGGGAACCAGGATGACTGAGACCCCACCTCTGGCCCCTGTGGGGCATGAAGGAGGAGCCCATGCTAGCTGGTTCCGTGGATCAGGGGGAACTTCAGTGGATGAGCAGGTGATGACCAGGTGAACAGTCTGGGGTGGCCGAGGCAGGCCAGACAGAAGGAGCTGCAAGAGCAAAGGTGTGGAGGGGTCCAATACCAGGTGAGCACAGGGCCTGGGGGAGCAGCTCACTCAGGGAGGGGCAAGGCAAGGGCCGGAAAGTGGCAGAAACCATCATGGAAAGGCCTGGTGCCATGTGAGTGGTGGGCGGCTACTAACTGGGATCTCCATTCCATACACCCAGACTGCACCCCCCAACCTTTGCATGCTCCTTGCCATCATGCTTCTCGTCCTTCCCCACAACTCGGGCAACAGCCACAGGCCCTCTCTTGCTTTAGGCTAGGAGCTCTAGGCTGGGACTTTTATTCCATTGCTGGTCCCCAATTTCTGGGTTTTGGGGAGGAGCCATAGTGGGGCTCGATCAAGGAAACCCACTATCTATTTGTTTTCCAGATGAGCAGGAAACGCTCCACGCACTGCCTGCTTTTGTATAAGGCAGAAAACACAGAATTCAGTGCAATGAATAAAACATACATAAAAGTTTATTATTCAGCTCTTTTTTGATCAGTTCATTGTTTTGATCAAAACCAGGGATTGAGAGAGGTAGAAAGAAAGACAGGAGGAAAGCGAAGAGGTAGAAATAGAGGCCGCGAGGGAAAGAGACCAGAAATACATGTATGAGGACGCCGATAGTAAGCTGAGAAATGGTGAGGTGAACTCAGAACCAGACAGAGGGCATGAGTCAGGCAGCGGAGGGGGCAGGGAGATGGAGGGCCTTGCTGCCTTCCTCCGTGTGACCAGTGGTCTGGCCTCAGCCTGAGCCTTGGCCCGTGGCACCCCCATGCTCCCTGATGCTGCCCGAAGCCCAGGAGGCAAATCTATAATCCATCACTAGTGTTGCGTCCCCAAACAGCTACCAAACAGAATTAAAACCAGCCCACTAGTTTCAGAATAGCTCATTGCCACTACATTAGTTAGAAGTGTATTTTAATTCTTCCTTACAGTTTGTGATTTCTAAGTGAAGTCCTTCGCTCATTTTTTTTCACTAGGGTTTAAAGTGTATAACCTGCTTCTCATAGATTTGGGCAGTGTTGAGTCCCTCTGCACAAAGCCTATGAACCCCCTTAATGTGTCGTCATGGCTTCAAGGTCCTTTGCTAAAATGTCTTGAAGCAGTTTACATTTTCAGGACCACAGGTATTAAAGCTTTCTTTGAGCATGTAGCCTGTGGATTCCATCTACCCCAGCCCCACCTAAGGCCAGGTAGGCAGGACCCTCCCCCAGCCCCACCTAAGGCCACCGAGGCAGGAGAGGCAGCTGTTTCAAAAGAATAGCATGAAACCTTTCTTAGACTCCACTCTTCCAGAAGCAGGTACAGAGCCCGAAGCTGCTCCTTCCCACTGGCCTCTGAGGCACAGACCCTTACAACAGCCAGGCCACCCTGGAATGCCTGTAACAGAATCCGCGTCACCACATACTTTCTCATGTGAGCCAGTTGACAATGGCAGTGACTTGGGCATCTCCAGGTCCGTGCTAGCTGTACAACCCTGTGTCATTCCCTGAGCGCTCTCCGCCTCACTGTCCACCTCTGAAAATGGGGACATTGACACCCACCTCAGAGGAGATGAGCCAGGGTGAAATGACACAATGGCCATAGGGAACCCACATGGACACTAAATACAGGTCATTTCAGGCCGTTCCCCTTCCTTTTACAGTGCTTGACGGGTCCGCGTTCACTAGCTTCCTGATAGAGAGTTAGCGTTAGGTCATTTTGGATAATACTCGAGGTCAATTGAGGCAAACGCTCTGATTAAGAAGAATACTTTTAAAGAATTCTAGCTGTTGAATCACCTTGAGTCCACAGACCTAAACAATAATATTTTAACAGTTTGTATGTATCGACTGCCCACAAAGCGTTTCTTTCTGGGCTGTTCTATCGACCCCTCTGGGTCTGGAGCAAGTGTCTGTGCCAGGTTAACAGAAACGGGGGCTCAGAGAGGAAGGGCACCTGCATGGAGCCCGGGGCTTCTGGCCCACCGCCTGTGCTTATTCTCCCCTTCACCTGAGGGAGGCTGGCACTGGCTGGAAGTGAATAGGGCTTCAGTTATCAAGCTGGACTCTCGACTGAAACTATCCCCACACCTCACTGCAGGGCCTCCCGCAGGCTTACCTTGAATGTTCTTTAAATCTTGGGACCCAGATACAAATTTGGGGGTATTAAGATTTGACCAGGTCTCCCCGTACCATGGGCTCAAACATCCTGACTGAACTGACCAACTGCCTCAGCCAAATATAAAGGTTTATCTCCCTGGGGTACTAAATTAACTGGGTAACTAAATTGCGTGGTTATTGAACACAGAATGATCCAACAAATTCTTCATTCCAGAGAACTATATTCGGTGCTAGAAATACCAAGATAAAACTGGCATCCACTACCTGAGGCACTGGGTCAGAGACCACTGTTTTGTGCTTTTAATTTCCAGCAGTAGAACTGAGCTTCACTGTCTGTCCCTTGTCCTCATATAAATGGTCCTTAATTGCTGGTTAACTTGACATTGTCTGTAACTGTCTCAACCCAGACATCTTATCTGGGGCCAAGAGAGTTTCAGATGCTGAGATAAATAAGTTCCTGCCGTGGCTACTGGTTTAAGTTGCCAGAGGGATCTTTAGAACATGCAGATCTGACCATGTCACACCCTGCCTTCAACCATCCGTGGGCTGCTTGTGGCCCGCAGAAGCTTCCTGTCCCCTCGGTGCACCATGCTGCTTCTCACCTCCATGCCTTTACCCACGCCACCCCACCTGGCCCGATTGCCCTTCTGCTTCTCCACCTGGCTAACTCATCCTTCGAGACTCTGCTCAGGGGACTGCTCCAGGAAGCCTTTCCCGCACCTCCCGCGCTGGGTAAGATGCTCCCTGTGTGTGTCTTCATCACAGAACTCACCACGTGTACTGTGCCATCTGCTCATGTGTGTGTCCCCCACGCTGGACTGTGCCCACCCCCCAGGGCCAGGACCAGCTCCTTCTGTTCACCTTTGTCGCCCTAGCTGCTGGCCCAACGCCTACCTCAGAGAACGTCTTATACGTGGTTTGTTGAATGAGTAATGAGTGAGCGAATGAATGAGGATTTTCACCATCTGCCTCCATATTCACCACGGCGCTTCCACAAGGCCTTATTCTGCCTAATAACTGCCTCTGCTCGTACGAAAAGGGTGATTTCAAGAAGGGTCATGGCACAGATCACAGAGCTGTGGGTGGCTGCTTTTGTGATGGCCAGCCTACCTCTGTCCTTTACGTAGCCACTTTTTCTAAACGGGCCTGACTTCAAAAAAGCATAGACTCTTGGCTGGAGGGTAATCTTAAGAGGTCGGCTAATCCCACCCCCTGCCCAGTGCAGAGCTCCTTACTTGATGACGGCAGAGAGCCATCCCCTGGGGAGGTGGCTTAGGAAGAAAGGCTGGGAGGTAGAGCCAACAGGCCTGGTTTTAAATCCAAGCTCTCCTGCTTACTAGCTGTGTGACCTTAAATGAATCTTAATTTCTATGAGCCCCAGAGAGATCAGAGTAATGCAAGTATCCACCACTATCCAAATCTGTTTGGTTCCCAAATCTAGAAAGTAGCAGTTTGGTCAGCAAGGGACATAGCTGTTTTTCTTGTTGTTGTTGTTGTTTTTTTAAGTTTATCTATCCATTTTTGAGAGAGAGAGAGAGAGAGAACACAAGTCGGGGAGGGGCAGAGAGAGGGGAGCGGTTGGGGGGAGACACAGAATCTGAAGCAGGCCTCAGGCTCTGAGCTGTCAGCATAGAGCCTGACCTGGGGATCAAACCTATGAACCATGAGCTCATCACCTGACCCGAAGTCAGTTGCTTAACTGACTGCGCTACCCAGGCACCCCAAGAAAGGAACATAGTTTTATTTGAACCTTTGGTTCCAGAGTTTGGGATCGCAGGTGGTAAGAGTGTAATAGCTGGCAATACCTGCTTCTGATCCACAGGTCTGTCTCTTGTGAGGGCCCAGTGAAGATGCATGTGACAGTCCTCTGTCAACAGCAAAGTGGAACACCCTTGTCAATAGTTCACTTTCTGGATGGTCTCACTTCCTATTCACTTCCAACCCTTGGTCCCAGCGATGTGGTGGCTGGAGCCACGTGTGGTATATCCACTCCCTCTGTCACACCATCGCCTGAGACAGAGCCCACCTAGTGCTGGTTCTTGTCACCCTCCTCCCTCCCCAGCCCTTCCCCAGCCCCTCCTCTCTGAACTCACCCCGTATAGATTCCATTTCCGCAATTACATGTTCATTTTAATTGAGCCCCTCTGGACACATGAAACCAATTTTGATTAATTGCTCAAGATCCCAGTCTCTGCTTTAGATAGGGTGGGAAGAAGGACAAAAATGGATTTGCAAGTTCCCAGGAGCACAGAACTAGACCAGAACTGAGCCTTTACTGTCTGGTTGCCTGAGTTTAGCACTTTACATTTTTAAAAAGGGTCATTAACAGGACTATCAGACTCCTGGCAGCCCATCGAAGCAGTCAACTATGCCCTTGACTTTGCCTTCTTGGTGCTAAAACAGCCAAGGATGCTTTTCTAAAAACTTATCATACAACTGGGAATTTATTTAATTTTTCTTAGCAGGTTATCTCTAGAAAAGATGTTTAACAGCAGAAAGAAAACCACCACCACCACAGGGCAGAAAACCTAGCCATCTAGCACCAAGGCAGCCATCTCCCCGCGCTTCATAAGCACATGCCTGCCTGCAGGGAACCTGGAGTCTGGCTCCACTTCTGTGAAATGCAGAGTGGACACAGCCTCAGGGAAGGAAAAGAAAGCGTGTTTGGCTTTCATACCTCAGTCCTCACTGAATCCTCACAGAAGGCTGGAGAGTCCAGAGGTCTTCCACAAAGAAACCAAGTCTTGATGCTTAAGTGACAAAGTCACACAGCCTGTAAGAGGTGAGCCAGGATCTGAAGCCAGGTTTGGGTTACTAACGCCCCCTCTTCGTCCAGCACTTGGGACCACCTCTAGGATTCGGTCGGGAAGATGTGCATTCTCCTAAAATGGCAGCATCTTCCTCCTGTCCTTTCCCTGTTCCAAATCCTTCAGTGACCCTAGGTGCTCTCATCATCTGTGGAAAATGAGTCAGGTAAAGGTCACAGATGCTGTCTGATGAGCACAGTCACTTTCTGCCTGATGACCCCCACCCAGAATGAAGCCTTGTGGTGGCAGCATTTTCCCCAGCTGTGGTCCTAACTGTTTCCCCCTGTGCTGATGCGCCACATCTGGGTGCATTCTGTGTGGCTCCAGGCTGGGAGACCGATTGGCAGCCATACAGATAGGGCGTACAGGTATGGGCATAGATGGGCACTCTTAGGCCAGGATGCTACTGCTTTCTGTGACTGTCTTCTTTGCCAGGGTCTGCTGAGTGTCAGGCAGTAAGCCCAGGGGGGTGGTTGTGTAGGGAATGTGGGAAGGGCTGAGGTGAAGAGGGACCAGTGGCTGGGGGCCTGGCCCCCAGAGGTGCAACTGTCTCAAGAGACGCAGTGGGAGCTAGGAGCTGGGGAACCTTCAGAGGTCGGTGGCCCCAGCCTCCCACACCAGGCAGAACGAGGCAGGGGCGTCTCAAAGCCAGACCCTGCTCAGATGTCAGCAGAGGGATCTGGAATCTCTCTAGTTGAAGTCCCGCTCCTCAGGGATATGGTTGTAGAGAAGAGAGAGCTTGATTAAAAGTCTGGCCTCCTTGGTTGAGGTCTCAACATCACCGCAAGCGTACCCTGCGACCTTGGGCACCCCACTTCCACCCACAGATGGGAGACGGGGCAGGGGTGCGGGTTGCACACACCCCCCCCCGCCCCATGCCTCCCAGCTGCTGGCCGACAGGGCTGCCCTGAGAATGCTGTGTGCCACACTGTATGTCAAGCCCTGCTAGAAACAATAAAGAGAAGTCACTTACCCGTTTAAAAGGACAAAAAGGTACTGAGGCAGTTAAGAGTAGGACATGATGTGCGTGTCATGGAAACGTGGCTGTTAGAATTTGACCTTGTTTGAGTGGTATTTACAGTCTCTCCCTACTATGTGCCCTGCCCACCCCATTCCAGAGCTCCCCGGTTCTCCGTGGCTTGGCATGTAGTAGGCATTTATTACATGTTCTCAGAAATAAGGAAGGAAGCGGGGGGGAGGAGAGAGGGAGGGAGGGAAGGAAAGAGAGGAAAGAGAGGTGAAGTCGATGGCGGTCTCTGGTCTCGCCCCAGCCTGGAGAGGCAGCTGTAAAGCAGTTGGTAACCCATGTGACGGGGCTGCTGTGAGCAGGGAGGGAACATAGGAAGAGCGGTGAGCCTGCAGGTGGAAGGTTCCACTGAGAACGTGACTCTGGACCTGACTCTCTACTCCCAGAGGAGGAGAAGGGATAACCAGACAGATGGGGAGGGGGGCAGTGGCCAGCGGTGCTCTCGGGGCCCAGAGGGAGCTAAAGCAGCCGAGTGCTGTATGGATGGAGGGCAGAGGCGGTGCGTCCTGCTTGGAGACCACACCTGCTGTATCATTTTCAGTTCTGGGGGGTCACACTTTCCAAAGGAGTTGTGGGGGTCAACCTAGATGTGTTGTGAGGAGAGCAGTCGGGACAGCGAGGGCTCCGGAAACCAAATATCTGAGCTGTTGTCAGGTGTATGTTGCCCAGAGAATCCAAGGAGAAGGATCGCTGCCCCTCCAAATAGCTGAGAAGCTGTCCCGGAACAGGCCGCATGGCATTCTCACAGAGGGCGACACCTGAGCACAGAACCTGGAGCGGGGCAGGGGTGGGAGGGAGCAGAGTGACCAAAACACAGGTTTCTGCTCAGGCTCTAAACACTAGGCCACCGGGAGGTGTGTGCCCTACCTCGGGGCAGCGTGGGCAGTGGAGGGGCCCGTCGGCAGGGAGAGAGTGACAGAACTCAGGACCCAATGACTCTTAGGAGTTGTGCTTGCCTGGAGCAGGCAGGGAAGGCTTCTCTAGCAAAGCGCCGTCTTTGCCCTGGAAAGGACCTTGGGCCTCCCTGGGGTCAGGGCTGGTGGGGGTGCCGGCACCCTGGCAGTGTTACAGGGTGCCTGGTGTGTGCTTCTGGGTCTGTCCCCTGCTCCCCACCCCAGGGGCTCCTGAAGGGCCCAGATCTCATTTACTCCAGCGCCCCCAGCCCAGGGCCTGACCCAGCGTGGGGGCTCAGCAGACTTTGTCCAATGAATGGATAAAAGAGGGAAAAAAATAAAGAGTGAAAGCGACACACCAGCCATCTGTTACTCGCACAAATGTCTGCAGGCACTACCGTGAGGCAGACACTAGACACTAGTGATGCAAAGGTGAACCAGACACAGCCCATGGGCCAGCAGGAGAGTCAGGTCGTTACCAAACACCAGGATAATTGCTGACATTGAGACCACCATGGAGCCTGTCACGGAGAGAGGCAGGCACAGGAGTCCTTGTTTTGAGAATGCCTTGTCTCCTGCAGATTCTTCATAAGAATAATGAGCCTTTCCAAGATGCTTTCCTTGGCCCTCCCCCTCTGGTAGCTGCATTTCCTATCCTGCCTTGGGAGCGTTGTTTGTGTCTGGAAAATGTGAGCTCCTAGATGAGACCCATGGGGGCAGACAGGAGGAGAGCAAAGCCATCAAATTACCGTGTCCACTGTCTCCCCAGCCTTCTGCCAGAGCCCCGAGGTGCAGTTGGCCTGGGCCCTGCCTCAGCCCCTCCTGCCTATCTTTGCTCCAAGTGAGTTTGCTCCATCCCTTCTATTTATTAAGATGTCGAGAGGCGCATGTTTCAGTCCTGGACCTGCTATCCATTAGCTGTGTGGCTATGGGAGAGTCACTTGCCCACTCTGAGCCACTTTCCCATCACAGAGTAACACAATTGGACTAGATCATTGAGTCCCTCTTTGGAAGTAACATCTACTAAACCCCCGTATTCCAGGGGTCATGCCATGAGTGTTCACATGAACTAATCCTCCCTAGAAGGTGAGCACTATAATCCCCATCTTACAGATTATGGATGCGGAGGCATAAAGGCCAGCATGCCTGCAGTGACATCCCCTGTGCTAGAAAGGTGTTGGGTCGTCATTCAAACCCAGCTTTTCTGGCCCCCGACCCAGTCCATGCACTCCCCACCTCCCGCCCCTCCTGCCATGGGCTGCCCTTTACATTATAAGAAATGATCTGTGTTAAAGCACCTGGCACATGGCTATTGCTCAGAAAATAGGAGTTTCTTTCTTCCTCAAGGTTTTTCCAAGCTGTGGAGGGCAGGGAATTCACAGACAGAGCCCATAGGTCCTTGATTCTTGAACAGGGCCCTACTTAGGAGCACTGCCCCAGTTCTGGGATGCTTTGATGGTGCATCATGAGACAGTCTGGGGAGGAAAAAAAGAGAGAAAAAACCACATGGGTGGATTATGGGATTAGAATTGTGTGCAAGGGCAGGAATCCAGCAGGAGGGAAGGAAGCCCTTTCTCCAGATAGTCTCTGGCAGGGCTCGCTAATCCTGTTTCCAGACTCTGATAAAGCATAGACCCAAGGCCAGTGTGTGTGTGCCCAGGAGGCAATTGCCTGTCTCCATGGTAACAGGAGGAAGGGCAGAAAATTAAGTTCCTAAGACTTAGGATGTCTCATGTAACCTTGGAACATTAAATTTTGCAAATAAGACAGAGCCCAGCACAGAAAAGCTCTCATTTATTCATTCATTTGACAAGTATTTAGTTGGGGTATTCCCTGCTGTTTTAGGTACAGACGATATAGTGATATGCAAAGTCAGCATGGCCCTGCCCTCTGAAAGCTTCAATCTAGTAGGGGAAACAATCCAAAAGAATGCAAGTAATAAGCTGCGTTAAGGGGTAGGAAAGAAAGTGCAGAGACTAGGGAGCCAGGTAGCAGGCGACCTGGTCACATGGGTGGGATCAGGGAAGGCTTCCCTGGGAAAGAGAGCTAGGGGATGAGTCCAAATTAACCAGGGCAGAGGGAGCAAGAGAATGTTCTTGGAGGAGACAATAGCACATGCAAAACTGGAAATGGAAAGGAGCAGGGCACACTGAGGAACAGAACAAAGTCCTGAGGCTGGGGGACATAGAGTCAGGAGGGCAGTGGGGACAGGCTGCTCAGCTAGATGGGGCTATGTAACAGGTTTCACTCTTTTTTTTTTTTTTTAATGTTTATTACTTTTTGAAAGAGAGAGAGACAGCACACGAGCAAGGGAGGGGTAGAGAGAGAGACACACACACATAGAATCTCAAGCAGGCTCCAGGCTCTGAGCTGTCAGCACAGAGCCTGACGTGGGGCTCAACCTCATGGACCACAAGATCATGACCTGAGACGCTCAACCAACTGAGCCACACAGGTTTTGCTCTTGATGCTGAGTGCAACGAGAGCCATGAAGAGTTGTAAGCAAAGAGGGTTGCTTTTTGGAAAGGTCATTCTGATTTCTGTATGAAGAATGGATTGGAGGAGGAGGAAAGGATAGCAGTTAGGGGGCTGTGACAGTGGTCCATGGAAATGATGACACAGCTGGTGGAGGAAAGAAAAGGAGGGAAATAAGTGGGAACACTCAAGAGATAAATGTTAGGAGCTGGAACGTGTGGTTCCTGATGGATTAGGTGAAGGTTTTATGGAAGAAGGAGGCATCAAGGATAACTCTGAGTTTCTGGCCAGGGTCATGAGATGAATGATGAACCAGGTCTCAGGAGCAATAATTAGTAAATCTTTCTGTTTGACCTTCTTTGTGGCAGGTATTGTGCTGGGAACTGGGCCGGGAGGATGGTCCCTGCCATCAGGCAGCTCACGGTCACACTGGGGGAAACTGACATTAATTGCGGCATCTGTGAATGTGGGAGAGACTGTAAAATGGTGCGGCAAGGGGAAGCTCATTTGGAGAGATGCAACCAGGACCTTGGGGGAAAGTGGGGTCTGAACTGAACCGTCAAAGCCAGACAGGGTGAAGCGGGTAAAGGGGGGCAATCCAGGAGGCAGAAGCAAGAAACAAAGCCCTGGGAACGTCTAAAACAGCACAGGCTGGCCAGAGGACAGTGCCAGGAGAGTGAGGCTGCAGGGCGGGTCGCCCCTCTCCCTGCCTTCCTCCAGGGCTCCCCCAAGGGCCCAGTGAACTAAAGTAAGGAGGATGTGAGCATTTAGTAAGCTGTTACTACAGTTCATGGGAATGGACTCAACCACGTGATGCACCAAAGTACTCTTAAGAAATCTCGAGAATTGTGATTTCACGCCCCTGCCCAACAGGATCATCTGATCCTCTGTTGTAAGAGTTCCTGACATTTGTATTGTTATCCTCATTTTGTAAGTGGAGAAACTGAGGTCTCTAGTGGTTGAGTCATTGCCCAAAATCTTGCAGGCAATAAACAGCACAGAAGCCTCAAGATAAACCCAACAGGTTTTTTGTTTCAGAGAGGATGTGCAGGCTGGGAGGCAGAGGGGGTCCTTGGCATGTGCTGTCCTGAAAAGGTCTGCAGCTGGCTCGGGGCTCTAGATTTGGTTGTGCAGGTGGGGCCGTGCCCGAGGACATGCCCACACCAAGGACAGTTGGCCTGGGGGCCAAAAGGGCTGAATCCAGCCCGTCTCACCTTGCTGACTGGCTGAGGGTGCAACTTAGAATCATTCACATAGGCGGCACTGTGCAGGCGGCCTCTGGCGGCCTTACTGGGAATGGCAGGGCATTTTATAGATGGGGAGACTGGCGAGGCGCTGTGGAGCCACGTGATGGCCAGTCAGTGTCAATGAGAGTTTTATGTTGTCCTTGAGGGTGGTTCTGTCCATAGGAAAACCAACTGAGGCTGCATTGGTTTTATTAATTATTATTATTATTTTAAGACTTTATTTTTAAGTAATCTCTACACCCAACATGGGGCTCAAACTCACAACCCCAAGACCAAGAGTCACATGTTCCACTGACTGAGCCAGCCAGGTGCCCCAAGGCTGCTTTGGTTTTAAAAATGAATGCTTAATTTATAAAAGTAATACATTTTAAAAATCTAGTAAAATTCAACAGTCTCTTGTAAGGGGGATTTTATAACCTAATTAATTCAGTTCCCTTAAAAATAATTTAAATTAAATTACAAGTAATTTACAACAAACTGGGACACCTGAACGGCTCAGTTGGTTAAGCATCTGACCTCATCTCAGGTCACGATCTCATAATTTGTGGGTTCAAGCCCCACATCGGCCTCTGTGCTGATAACTCAGAGCCTGGAGCCTGCTTCAGATTCTGTGTCTCCCTCCCTCTCTGCCCCTCCCCTGTTCATACTCTGTCTCTCTCAAAAATAAATAAACATTAAAAAATAAATAAAACAAAATAAACTTAAAAAACTATTGGGTTATCATAAAAGTTCCATCATTGTTTTTAAAACCTATAAAATTGTCTTCTTTCAACTTAAAATTGCAAATCTAAATTAATTATTCCATTATACATTTTATATTGGAATCACAAAGCTAATGTTAGATATTCTAATATGCCAAATTATTTTTAACATCACAAATATTTTCAAAATCAATCTACATAGATTTTTCCTTAACTTAATACCCAAAAAGGATAATATTGTAGATTTGGTTTATCAATTTTATCATTTCTAATCTTCATTCTAAACCTTCCCATGAGTAAAGACACTTACTAAGGAACAGCTTCACCAGCCAAAGCAATCTAGGGCTATACACGGGGTTAGCTCACAGGTGGCTAAGAGGCTCATTCAACAGAAATGTGAGCATGGCACGGGGGCCAGGGCCTCAAATATCCAGGGAAATGCATTTTCCCCTTCCATTGTATCTCCATGCCAGTCAAGGACCTCCTGTTTCATTTCCATGCCAGCCAGCCCCCCCCCCATTCTATCTCCACGCCAGCCAGGCCCCCCTGTTTCATCTCCATGCCAGCCAGGGTCGCTAAGTCTATGTGCTGCCAGTGAGGTAGGTTTTGCAGGGTGAGCTCCAGATATCAAGCTAAGCCCTGTCACTTTTTGTGTCTCCTCCCTCAGCTCAGTCTCTCCTTCAGCACGACCCAGGTTGTTCACTATCTGATAGGATTCCTCCAATCCACTTCCTACTTGGTTCTACTCTGAATTAGGTGGTTTTTATTTCCTCTCTGGCCAGCCATCAAGTATTAGACGTATTTTAATGCCATCTTTGGATTCGCCATACTTCCAGTGGCCTTGCCTGGCTCTCCCTGCAAACGTTAAGGTCCCACTGATGGCAGCCAGCTGTGTCCAGCTGGCCAGAGAAGCTGTGCTCTGTGTCATGCTGAGCTAGCAAGCCACCTTGACCTCTGTCAGTCCACTGCGATGCTCAGAAACATCCAGAGGGATTGACAGAGAGTCTGCCCATGCCTTTGGGTACTCTGCTGAGAGACATAGGCCCCTAGGTAGTTCAAGACACTAAATACAGTAAAAAGCTCCTGGATCAGGAGGACATGTCAGAATGAAAATAGTCCAAATATGTGTAACTTGACTTCTAAGTAAATAGAAAAATAATTTTTTAACTTTTTATTTATTTATTTTGAGAGAGAGAGAGAGAGAGAACAGGGGAAGGGCAGAGAAAGAGGAAGAGAGAGAATCCCAAGCAGGCTCTGTGCTATCAGCACAGAGCCTGACATGGGGCTCGATCTTATGACCATGGGATCATGACCTGAGTCGAAACCAAGGGTCCATTGCTTAACTAACTGAGCCACCCAGCCACCCCATAAATAGAAAAATAATTGTAATATTGCATAGTAATATCATGGTACAAGATGCTCTGTGTACATGACCTCTAATCATAAACTTCTGAGTAAATATCATTATATCGAATGAAATAGATGACAAACTTGAGGCCCATAGAGATGAAACCATCAGGAACGATGGAAGTGTTAGCAGGTAGGGGTCTTATTGGACCAGCTTTCATAAGCAGGTAAGACATAGTCCTAAAAGCTGAAGGGAACTGTTAAAATGTTGAAGAGTAATTAAGCTTAAAGACCTGATTGGCTACAGAGTGTAAAAGAGTAATAATAGTTACCCTGTGCAGAGCAGCCTCTGCATGCCCGGCATGACCGGGAGCGGAGAACAGGCTCCAGGAGCAGAAAGACCCAGACTCTAGAGCCCACGGAGGTCTTCACTTTCCAAATCACGTGCTCTCTGGACCTCAGTTTCTTCATCTGACAAGTAAGGGTAGTTCAATCCTCCCCACATGCTTCATAGGGTCATGGGGTGGCTGAAATGAGCTATGAGAAGAAGTGATTGGGAAAGCGGAATGTGCTTAGATGTGCAAGGGTTTGGGACACTGGCCGGGTGGCCACGCCTGGCCTGCGAGGAAGGAATGTGTGTTCTAAACTAGAGTGACGGGCTCTGAGTGTGGCACTGAATGTGTCAGTGATGTCGCCCGCTGCCCACGATGTGAATGGGCCAAGGTTACAAGGCAGGTGTCTGCACAGTAAAGCCTGGTCAGAGGGTTGGATTCAGCTGCAGGGGGATCAGCCCCAGAGCCTTGGAGTAAGCGAGGGCAAGGGGCCACGAACAGTAGAGGGAGCCAGAAGCAGGGGTAGAGGGAGGGGAGCAGGGCCTCCTCACACTCTGAATGGAGAGTCACTGCCACTCACCTACCAAAGGCGGGAAAGATGGCAGTGGCGCAGGCAACAATGTGGTGCATTGTCTATAGAGAATTTAAATGCAGTAAGAAAAACCAATGAAAAACCACTCTGCTTTTTATTATCACCTTGTGCAGGCCATCCTAAACAATGTTAATGAGAAAATACTTTCCCCCTAGCAGGAAGAGGAGTCAGAGGGACATCCTCCTGCCCTCTTTCTTTTATATATATCTATGTTTATTTATTTGGGGAGAGGAGGGGCAGAGAGAGAGACACAGAATCCAAAACAGGCTCCAGGCTCTGAACTGTCAGCACAGAGCCTGACGTGGGGCTCGAACTCATTAACCATAACATCATGACCTGAGCCGAAGTTGGATGCTTAACCCACTGAGCCACCCAGCTGCCCCTATCCTGCCTTCTTTCTTATCCCTCTCCACAGTCAGCCCTTAACAGGGGATTTAGGGGGTGGGAAGGAGGGAAGAGGCTTGGAGGCCCTGAGAAGAGGAAAGTGTCCTGGCCTCTAGGGTCATCCAAGGGATGGCTAAGATGGGCTCACAGGAGGGCCCCGCTCTCATGGAGGAAGGGAGAGCAGCCTGGGAGGAGTATGGGGTGGATGGGCTGCTGGGATGCCCACAGCCACAGGAGGACTCTCAGTCCTGCTACAGCACTGCCTTGGTCAGCCAGGTGCCCCCCCCCCCCCACTGTGCCACGCGCAGGTTATAATCAATTGGCAAGCACATTGAATGACTGATTCCTGAGCCTGCCCCTCTCCCCGTTCCACGTTCTGTACCAGGAACATGGAAATCAGATTCTCCTCTCGGCTCTCTGGCAAGAGCTGCCCTGCCCAGGCTCCACTAGGCTGAGACTTCTCAGGCAATCTGTGCTCTGCCCAATCCTTGGCCTGAGTGCTGGCCCTCACAGTGACTACCTCTCTCTCCTCTACAGGAGCCAGGGTGAACTCACCAGTGACTCACGTAAGAATCAAGGTCCTGTAGCCACAGAGCCAGACAAGGATCAAAGTCCTATGGACCCAGGGCCTCTGAAAGATCAAGGTCCTGTGATCCAAGATCGTCCAAAAGATCAAAGCCCTCTGGTCCCAGAGCCTCTGAAGGGTCAAGCTCCTGTGGTCTCAGGGCCTCTGAAGGATCTAGGTCCTGTGGGCCCCGCACCAGTTAAGGATCAAGATCATGTAGCCCCTGAGCCTTTAAAGAATGAAGGGTCTATGGTCGCAGCACCAGTAAAAGACCAAGGTTCCTTGGTCCCAGTGCCTCCGAAGAACCAAAGTCCTATGGCTCCAGCAACAGTTAAGGATCAAGGTTCCATGGTACCAGAGCCTCTAAAGGCTCAAGGGCCCATGGTCCCAGCGCCTGTCAAAGATCAAAGCCCCATGGTGCCTGAGCCTGTGGATCAAGGTCCCATGGTCTCAGCACTGAGCAAGGATCAAGGTCCTATGGTTCCAGAGCATCTGAAGGATCAACATGCCACAGTCATAGCACCTATGAAGAATGAAAGTCCTGTGCTCTCTGAGCCTGTAAAGAGTCAAGGTTTACTGGTTCTGGAGCCAGCCAGGGATCATGGTGGAGTGGCCCCAGAGCTTCTGAAGGATCAAGATTCTGTGCTTGCGGCACATGTCAAGAATCAAGGTCCTGTGGTCCCAGCACTAGTCAAGGATCAAGCTCCCGTGGTCCCAGAGCCTCCAAAGAATCATGATCCCGTGGTCCCTGAGCCTGTGAAGAATCAAGTTCCTATAATCCCAGTGCCTCTGAAAGATCAAGACCTGCTGGTGTCACCGCCAGCAAAGGACCAAGGTCCTATAGTCCCTGAACCTCTGAAGACTCAAGGTCCCAGGGGCCCTCAGCTGCCCACTGTCCCACCTCCACCCCCAGTCATGATCCCAACTGTCCCCCATGCGGAATACATTGAGAGTTCCCCTTGATACTCGCCTCTCGACACACCAAGGAAGGATCTGGCAGTGGAAGTGCTCCCTCCCGGGGTAGCGAAGACACATATTTAATCTGCATGAAACATGTACTGTATAGTCTTGCTGGAATCTAATAAAGCTGTTCCCTCTGGCGCAGCAGTGTCTTTGGCTCTACCTGAGTGTGTGTGTGTGTGTGTGTGTGTGTATGCGCGTGCACGCACACGTGCACGCCATGCACATTTAAAAGAGGGCATGCAGGACTCTCTGCGTGTATCCATCTGGGTCAGATGAGTCTGACAAACTCCCAGCTCTGCGAGTAGATAGTGTAAGATCGGGGCGGGGAATGCTAGAAGACTGAGGACAGGACACCATGATGAGGATGTGGGGCAGGACAAGCCCATGTCTCTCCTTCACTCTTACTCCCACAACACTTCACTTCTGACACCACACATAAAACAATTAGTCAACACCAGCTGGATGTCCTGTGATTTGACTCAATTCTGACACTATCCCCCTGGGGATAGCGTCAGACTCCACAGGTTTTAAGGACTCAGTCCCACATGATTGCTCCCACACCCCCATTTCAGATGCCAACTGAAGTCCTGGCTGTTATTTACACTTCTGGCTGCAGGCTATAAATTGGGATTTCCACAACCCCCTACTTGGGTTCAATAATTTACTAGAATGTCTCAGGGAACTCAGGGCAACACTTATGTTTACCGGTTTATCATTAAAGGATAAAGGATACAGATGAACATCCGGATGGAAGAGAAGGAGGAAGGGGCATGAAGTTTCCACACGCTCACCAGGCACACCATGCTCTCAGTATCTCCAGCAACCCAGAAGCTCTGGAGGCTTCATCATGTAGGCATGGTCAATCATTAACTCAATATCCAGCCCCTCTCCCATTCCCAGAGGATAAGGGTAGGACTTAAAGTTCAAGCTTAGTCTTTCTGGTGACCAGCACCCATCTGGAAGCTATCCAGGAGACTACCAAGAGTTGCCTCATTAAAACAAAGGACAGTCCTATCATCTAGGAGTTCTAAGAGTTTTAGGAGCTCTGTGCCAGGAACCAGGGATGGAGAACAATGCATATATTTCCTATTATCTCACAGGTTGGGTCCCATGAATGCCTAGGAACAGATACCAAGCCACAGCAGGCTGAGCTCCGGACTGGTCAGAGTTGAAGCCCAAAGAGGGAAGAAGAACAGGGGCTCAGCGGGCCCAAGGTAATTCTGGGTGACAGTTTTTTATCAAGGGCTCAGTCCTAAAGCTCATCCAGAGGTCACGCTTCTTAAGCAAACCAGGCCTCTAAACATAAGAGTTCCAGGACACTCATGAGGGTAGAACCTAACATCTGCTCATCCCATGCCGTATCCAGGACAGCTTGGCCAAGGCTTCTAAAACAATGCCTGAGGTGCCTCGTTCATTTACAACAGACTTTTACTTAGCGCCCATTCTATCTTGCTCATCGTTGGGCATGGAAGTCACATTGGGAAAGAAGCCTCAGTCTTACGGCAATAAAAGGTGGTGTGGGATGAGGCCCTAGGACGACTAAAGGGGTGGCCTTGAGAGAATGCATGGTGGGAGCATCCAGGAAGGCTCCTCAGAGAAAGTGGCCATGGAGTACAGACAGCTCGGGCAGGGGCGATGAAGGGTGTGGGTACAAGGGCCTGGGTAAGCCCCTTCTAGAAAGTCCTTGAATGAAAGGTAGTGGATTTGCATGAGGGCTTGACCAAGGGGTGTGGCAGGTCTCTGGGGCAGAAGACTGGGACCAGGCTGAGGTGACCAGTTCTCTGAACCTGAGGACCTGAGGGAGGGAGGCAGGCCGGGGCAGAACGCTGGGGTACTGCCAACAGGGCTGAAGCTGCACCTTGGTCAGAGGTGAGTCCTGTAAAGACGGCCCTGCTGTGTGGGTCACAATAACCTCAGAGCCCTGGGGGCCTGGGGGCATCAGGGAAGCTCCGCCCATTGCCCCACCACAGCTAAGGAGCACTCGAACTCCTTTAGGGCCTTTAAGACCCATCATGGGCACATAACCCCTTTTAAAGGTCTCTTTTTTTTAACAGTGTTTTTTTTTTTTTTTTTTTAGTTTATTTATTTTGAGAGAGAGCAGGAGAGGGACAAAGAGAGAGGGAGAAAGAATCCTAAGCAAACCCGCACTGTCAGTGCAGAGCCCGATGTGGGGCTCAAAGCCACAAACTATGAGATCATGACTTGAGCTGAAATCAAAGAGTCAGATGCTTAACCTACTGAGTCACCCAAGGGCCCCTTAAAGGTCTTTTTTTATTATTATTATTTTTTAAAACTTTTTAAAACTATATTTTCCAGTTAGCTAACATAAAATGTATACAGTGTGCTCTTGGCTTTGGGAGTAGATTCCCATGATTCATCACTTACATACAACAGGGTTTTTTTTTTAAATGTTTATTTATTTTTGAGAGAGAGAGAGAGCACGTGAGCAGAGGAGGGGCAGAGAGAGAGGGAGACACAGAATCTGAAGCAGGCTCCAGCCTCTGAGCTGTCCGCACAGAGCCCGATGAGAGCTCCAACCCATGAACTTCAAGATCATGACTTCAGCCAAAGTCGGATGCTTAACCAACTGAGCCACCTAGGTGCCCCCATACAACAGTTTTTAAATGATTCCCTTTAAGGTAACTCAGCTTGGTTGTTAGAGAGAAACTGTCACAGGAAATACTGATGACTTCCAAAGAGTCAGTGTTTTGAGCAACTGGTCCCAAGCCTACCTCCTCACTCCATTCCCAATAGCACCAGGGCTTTCTGCCCCCAAGAAACTGTTCTCTCTCTCTCT
>NW_027527824.1:1198062-1231842 GCF_008692635.1 Crocuta crocuta
TAGTTTATTTATTTTGAGAGAGAGCAGGAGAGGGACAAAGAGAGAGGGAGAAAGAATCCTAAGCAAACCCGCACTGTCAGTGCAGAGCCCGATGTGGGGCTCAAAGCCACAAACTATGAGATCATGACTTGAGCTGAAATCAAAGAGTCAGATGCTTAACCTACTGAGTCACCCAAGGGCCCCTTAAAGGTCTTTTTTTATTATTATTATTTTTTAAAACTTTTTAAAACTATATTTTCCAGTTAGCTAACATAAAATGTATACAGTGTGCTCTTGGCTTTGGGAGTAGATTCCCATGATTCATCACTTACATACAACAGGGTTTTTTTTTTAAATGTTTATTTATTTTTGAGAGAGAGAGAGAGCACGTGAGCAGAGGAGGGGCAGAGAGAGAGGGAGACACAGAATCTGAAGCAGGCTCCAGCCTCTGAGCTGTCCGCACAGAGCCCGATGAGAGCTCCAACCCATGAACTTCAAGATCATGACTTCAGCCAAAGTCGGATGCTTAACCAACTGAGCCACCTAGGTGCCCCCATACAACAGTTTTTAAATGATTCCCTTTAAGGTAACTCAGCTTGGTTGTTAGAGAGAAACTGTCACAGGAAATACTGATGACTTCCAAAGAGTCAGTGTTTTGAGCAACTGGTCCCAAGCCTACCTCCTCACTCCATTCCCAATAGCACCAGGGCTTTCTGCCCCCAAGAAACTGTTCTCTCTCTCTCTCTCTCTCTCTCTCTCTCTCTCTCTCTCACACACACACACACACACACACACACACACACACACACACACATGCTATGAGGATTCTTCCTCCTGGCCCAACACAGAGCTTGCTGCCATATGAGTTCTAAGAGTTCGGGCCCTGTGGATGAGAAAAGCCCACACTGAGGTTAAACAAATGTTATGCGTGAACACCTCCTTCCTCCTCTCAGAGGTCCCTCTGGCCCACACACCCAGCCCCATAACACACACATTTCCAAGGGCCAGGCCAATGACAGTGCCATCCCTGAGGCGCAGACATCCAGGAGCAGACGCCCAGGAGGCCACTGGCTATACCCGGGCTCCATTCCTGAAGGAAGAGCTGCCAGGAGTCAGCCCCATGTGAGGTTAAGCTCTCCCAGTGACAGTGTCCCAACGGAAGAGAAGTGGGCCCAGTTCAAAGCTCTGGAGTCTTTTTAAAAGGGAGGCTGTGAGAAGACCCAGGGGTCTTTGGTAGCCGGCCTGTAATGCCCAGTGTCAAAGGTCAAGAGATAGTGCAGATGAGGACCTGACTGAGGCTGCTGCATTTGGCGGCTTCAGCTTTCTAACAGGTGGACCTGGGCTCCAGCCCGGCACCAGCCCCCTCAGTTTCCCCCCTTGTTAACCTCTCTGCCTGGAGATCCTGAGGCAGAAAGCGTCCAGCCCACGGCGCCTCCAGCTCTCCACTTCATGGGAAGAGGGCCCAGTGAGGGAGGCGATGGCCAAGGCCTCCTGTCCAGGGCTGGGACGGGGGAAAGCAGGAAATGAAGCGGACTCTCTCGGTCCTTCTCAGAAGCAGACTTCATCGCCAGCCTGGCCTTCCGCAGCTGCAGCCGTTCCCCCTCCCCCCTCCCCTCCCGGGTCAGCGCCTCCATCCCTCCTTCTCCCTGCTGCGGCCACCCTTCCAATCCACACAAAGGACTCCGCTGCCTGCCACTCCGTGGGCACTGACACCACAGCCCCCAAGGGCCTGGCTGAGGGGGCCAGGAGGGATGGGGAAGGTTGGGGGTTTCTCTGCAAGGGCAGTCTCTGGTTCCAGCCGAGGGTCAAACCCAGGACTGCGTCCAAGCCCTGATCCG
This sequence comes from Crocuta crocuta, assembly GCF_008692635.1. Lineage (NCBI taxonomy): Eukaryota > Metazoa > Chordata > Mammalia > Carnivora > Hyaenidae > Crocuta > Crocuta crocuta. The sequence goes on from NW_027527824.1 coordinate 1,199,880, forward strand.
AGACTCAGGTCCAAAGATGCCCAAACTCAGCCCAAGGGTCCCCCAACCTGGCTGGGAACCTTCCAACCAGGATCCCACCCTTCCCTGGAATGAGAATCACTGAGCCCCAGCGCCAGCCTGCTGCCTTCCATGTGTCTCCTGCAGCCTGGCCGGCGGGTGGGACATGCTGGGGCACGGGTGGGCAGAGGGACCCTCGGGAACCTTCAGCCCCATGAGCACGGACCCCTCCCTGGCCTGTCTTGGAACCCTTTAAGGACCGGGCCGAGGCCTCATTGGAGCCCCTTGTGGCCGAACCTAGGACAGGCTGGGATTGTACTCCTATCAGGAAGTGGTGATGTGATCCCCTCTTTAACACCTGCTCTGTGCCACACCGTCCCCCAGGTAGGAGCGGGAAGGGGGTGACTGGGAGATGGGTGGTAGGCGGCAGGGACCAGGTTGTGGAGGCTGTATCATCAGTAGTCTCTACCCCAGCCAGGACTGGTCATCTAGAGGAAGGGGATGGGGAATGGACCCCGACCGACCCACATCTCAGTCAGAAACGTGGACATCTTCGGGGTTCTTTGCTCCAATTTCCAACCTTCCACTTGTAATCCACCATTCAGACCTGTCCACTCAACTTGCTAAGTAAATAGGAAATCTGCCCTCTTTCTCTATGCCCATCCCCTTTTTACCTCACACGTCTCCCAATTCGTAGTTCCATATTACGTCATGGCACTCAGGGAGTAATAAATCACATGAAATCTAGTTGGAGTCCCCTCCTCTCATCGCCAGGGTTGGCAGGAACCCTAATGTTCGTCATTTACCAAGAGCCTCCCCCTGTCCCTGGGGCTAATCTCAGTTCCACAAGGCTCAGGCTGTGTGAGAAGAAGACACAACTTACCATGACAGCTGCCCCCAGCCCAAGGCAAAGGGGCACCGGTGGCCCCAGCGCCTCTACACCATGCTTGGTGGGGAGCTCCCAACGTCTGCCCAGATTGGGTGGTGTTTACGCCATTTCTCCAGGCCCTCCTGTAACCCATCCCTCAGAGGCCCCACAATCCAGCTCCCCAGCTCCCTGCCCTTTCTATACACCCCCCATTACCCAAGTCAGGCCACTTCACCTCCTCATCCATCAAAGCACCTATGCTTTACCCCCCTCTCCTCTGCAAGCCGGCCACTTTATTGTTGTTGTTATTATTTTTTTAATTTACATCACAGTTAGTTAGCATATAGTGCAACAATGATTTCAAGAGTAGATTCCTTAATGCCCCTCACCCATTTAGCCCATCTCCCCTCCCATAATCCCTCCAGTAACCCTCTGTTTGTTCTCTGTATTTAAGAATGTCTTATGTTTTTGTCCCCCTCCCTGTTTTTATTTTATTTTTGTTTCCCTTCCCTTACGGTCATCTGTTTTGTATCTTAAAATCCTTATATGAGTGAAGTCATATAATATTTGTCTTTCTCTGACTAATTTTGCTTACCATGATACCCTCTAGTTCTGTCCACGTAGTTGCAAATGACAAGATTTCATTCTTTTTGATTGCCAAGTAATATTCCATTGTGTATGTATGTGTGTATATATATATATATATACCACATCTTTATCCATTCATCCGTCAATGGACATTTGGACTCTTTCTATACTTTGGCTATTGTTGATAGTGCTGCTATAAACATTGGGGTGCATGTGCCCCTTCGAAACAGCACACCTGTATCCCTTGGATAAATAACTAGTATACAATTACTGGGTCACAGGGTAGTTCCATTTTTAATTTTTTGAGGAACCTCCATACTGTTTTCCAGAGTGGCTGCACCAGTTTGCATTCCCACCAGCAGCGCAAAAGAGATCCTCTTTCTCTGCATCCTCGACAGCATCTGTTGTTGCCTGAGTTGTTAATGTTAGCCATTCTGACAGGTGTGAGGTGGTATCTCATTGTGGTTTTGATTTGCATCTCCCTGATGATGAGTGATGTTGAGCATCATTTCATGTGTCTGTTGGCCACCTGGATGTCTTCTTTGGAGAAATGTCTGTTCATGTCGTTAGCCCATTTCTTCACTGGATTATTTGTTTTTTGGGTGTTGGATAAGTTCTTTATAGATTTTGGATACCAGCCCTTTATCTGATATGTCATTTGCAAATATCATCTCCCATTCCTTCAGTTGCCTTTTAGTTTTGCTGATTGTTTCCTTCGCTGTGGAGCTTTTTATTTTGATGAGGTCCCAATAGTTCATTTTTGCTTCTGTTTACCTTGCCTCCAGAGACGTGTTGAGTAAGAAGTTGCTGTGGCCGAGGTCAAAGAGGTTCTTGCCTTCTTTCTCCTCGAGGGTTTTGATGGCTTCCTGTCTTACATTTAGGTCTTTAATCTATTTTGAGTTTTGTTGGGAGTCATTCTGAACTCACTAGTAGTTGAGAATATTCCTTGTGAGGTTAAGGCAGGCTTGCAAGGTCTCCTGCTGTCAGATGATGACTGATATCTGCCCCCACTTACTTGTTTTTGCTTGAGCATCAACTCCCTAGGCATTGTTGATTGGTATTGGGAGTGACTTGTCCCCTTATTCTGGCCCTGGTACGCTGATGGCACCTTGTGAAGGAACTTATTGTAGAAACTTCTTCTTTTGTGATTATGGGAGCAGACATTGTGTTTCCAGAGGATCCTGTTTTTCTCCATACTTCCCTTAAACGATAAACAGGCTATTGACCCCTGCTCATAAAGAACTGATCTTTGCTATGCTAAAAACATTATCTTGTTTGTATTTGAATGCTAAAGATACCTTCCTTCCCCATATGATAAGCATGAGTACCCTTATCTAAATCACCTACATCAATCACTAATGATAAAGTTATGCATGAGTCTTCTACAAATCTATGTTCTGGGAAATTTTTACATATCAAAGAACTTATCATCAGAAATCATTGACTAAGGCGAATGCCACTTCTGTGCTGTTCCCCATGCACTTACCCATAAATAAAGCTGAGACTCAGTGCAGAGATGCCTGCCTGATGATCAGAAAGAATCTCGGGGCTCTTTCATCACTCTCTCGCCGACACCATCCATCCTTCAGGGACCCCTGGATTGGCTGGAGTGGAACTCCGGCAGAGTTTATTTTTGCGTATGATGTAAGAAAGTGATCCAGGTTCATTTTTCTGCATGTCGCTGTCCAGTTTCCCCAGGACCACTTGCTGAAGAGACTGTCTTTATTCCATTGAATATTCTTTCCTGCTTTGTCAAAGATGAGTTGGCCATATGTTTGTGGGTTCATTTCTGGGTTCTCTATTCTGTTCCACTGATCTGAGTGTCTGTTTTTGTCCCAGTACCATACTGTCTTGATAATTACAGCTTTGTAATACAGCTTGAAGTCTGGGATTGTGATGCCTCCTGCTTTGGTTTTCTTTTTCAAGATTGCTTTGGCTATTTGGGGTCTTTTGTGGCTCCATACAAACTTTAGGATTGATTGTTCTAGCTCTGTGAAGCATGCTGGTGTTATTTTGATAGGGATTGAATGGAATATGTAGATTGCTTTGGGTAGTGTTGACATTTTAACAATATTTGTTCTTCCTATCCAGGAGCATGGAATATTTTTCCATTTTTTTGGAAATCTCTTCAATTTGTTTCAGAAGCTTTCTATAGTTTTCAGTGTGTAGATTTTTCACCTCTTTGGTTAAATTTATTCCTAAGTATTTTATGATTTTTGGTGCAATTGTAAATGGGATCGATTCCTTGAGTTCTCTTTCTGTTGCTTCATTGTTGGTGTACAGGAATGCAACTGATTTCTGTGCACTGATTTTATATCCTGCCACTTTGCTGAATTCTTGGATCGGTTCTAGCAGTTTTTTGGTGGAATCTTTTGGGTTTTCCATATAGAGTATCATATCACTGTGAGGAGTGAAAGTTTGACCTCCTCCTGGCCCACTTGGATGCCTTTTATTTCTTTTTGTTGTCTAATTGCTGAGGCTAAGATTTCCAATACTATGTTGAATAACAGTGGTGAGAGTGGACATCCCTCCCTGTATTGTTCCTGACCTTAGGGAGAAAGCGCTCAGTTTTTCTTCATTGAGGATGATATTAGTGTTGGGTGTTTCATATATGGCTTTTATGATCTCAAGATATGATCCTTCTTCCCTACTTTCTTAAAGGTTTTTATCAAGAAAGAATGCAGTATTTTGTCAAATGCTTTCTCTGCATCTATTGAGAGGATCATGTGGTTCTTGTCCTTTCTTTTATTGATGTGATGAATCACATTGATTGCTTTGCAGATATTGAACCAGCCCTGCATCCCAGGTATAAATCCCACTTGGTCATGGTGAATAACTTTTTGGATATATTGTTAGATGCGGTTGGCTAATATCTTGTTGAGCATTTTTGCATCCATGTTAATCGGGTAGATTGGTCTATAGTTCTCTTTTTTTTTTTGTGGGATCTTTGGTTTTGGAATCAAAGTAATGCCGGCTTCATAGAAAGAGTTTGGAGGTTTTCCTTCCATTTCTATTTTTTGGAACAGCTTCAAGAGAATAGGTGTTAACTCTTACTTAATGTTTGGGAGAATTCCCCTGGAAAGCCATCTGGCCATGGACTCTTGTTTTTTGGGGAGATTTTTAATTACTGATTCGATTTATTTACTGGTTGTGAGTCTGTTCAAATTTTCTATTTCTTCCTGTTTCAGTTTTGGTAGTTTATATGTTTCTAGAAATTTGTCCATTTCTTCTAGATTGCCCATTTAATTGACATATAATTGCTCATAATATTTGCTTATTATTGTTTTTTATTTCTGCTGTGTTGGTTGTGATCTCTCCTCTTTCATTCTTGATTTTATTTATTCGGGTCCTTTCCTTTTTCTTTTTGATCAAACTGGCTAGTGGCTTATCAATTTTGTTAATTCTTTCAAAGAACCAGCTTCTAGTTTCATTGATCTGTTCTACTGGTGGTTTTTTTGTTTGTTTTGATAGCATTGATTTCTGCTTTAATCTTTATTATTTCCTGTCTTCTGCTGGTTTTGGTTTTATTTGCTGTTCTTTTTCCAGCTCTTTTAGGTGTATGGTTAGGTTGTGTAGCTGAGAACTTTCTTCCTTCTTTAGGAAGGCCTGGATTATTATATACTTCCCTCTTATAATTACCTTTGCTGCGTCCCAGAGGTTTTAGGCTGTGGTGTTATCATTTTCATTGGCTTCCATGTACTTTTTAATTTCCTCCTTAACTTCTTGATTAGTCTATTCATTCTTTAGTAGGATGTTCTTTAGTCTCCAAGTATTTGTTATCTTTCCAAATTTTTCCTTGTGGTTGATTTTGAGTTTCAGAGTGCTGTGGTCTGAAAATATGCACGGTATGATCTCAATCTTTTTGTGCTTGTTGAGGACTGATTTTTGTCCCAGTATGTGGGACATACTTGTATGTGGGACAAATACTTGCCTGGTATTTTGTGAATTTGACTATGTTGATGGTCAGTTTTATTTTAATCTTGTGGGAGTCCTCTGTGCTTCCTGGATTGTGATGTCTGTGTCTTTCCCCAGGTTAGGAAAGTTTTCCACTGTGATTTGCTTACATAACACTTCTACCCTTATTTCTCTCTCTTCATCTTCTGGACCCTTATGATTCTGTTGTTGTTCCTTTTTAATGAGTCACTGATTTCTCTTATTTTTAAAGCGTGCTCTTTTGCTTTACTCTACCTCTTTTTTCTGCTTCATTTTTCTCCATAAGTTTGTCCTCTATATCACCAATTCTCTGCTCTGCCTCATCTATCCTTGCTGCCGTGGCATCCATTCAAGATTGCAGCTCAGTTATAGCTTTTTTTCTTTCATCCTGACTAGCTTTTACTTCTTTTATCTCTGTAGAGAGGGATTCTAATCTCTGTTTTTAATTTTTTTAATGTTTTATTTATTTCTAGGAGAGAGAGAGAGAGAGACNCAGGCGCCCCTCTAATCTCTTTTTGACCCCAGCTAGTATTCTTATTATCATGATTCTAAATTCTGGTTCAGACATCTTGCTTGTATATGTGTTGGTTAATTCCCTGGCTGTCATTTCTTCCTGCTATTTCTTTTGGGGTGAATTGCTTCATTTCATCATTTTGAAGGAAGAAAAGGAATTAATAAGGTAAAACTTTTTTAATTAAAAAATTCAAAACAGCACACACACACACCCAAAGAAAAATCAAATAAATGATTCTAGATCCGAGGCATGCTTTTGTCTGGTTATTGAAAGGAGCTTGATTGATTAGAGAGAAAAGGGAAAAAATTAAAATTAAAAAATTAAAAACAATACACACACACACAAATTCAAATGGGTGATGCTAGATCCTAGGTGTGTTTTGGTTTGGTTATTGAAAGGAGTTTGATTGATTAGAGAAAAAAGGGGAAAACTAACATTAAAAAGTTAAAAGCAACACACACAAAATCAAATAAGTGGTGCTAGATCCTCGGTGTTTAGGTCTGTTTATTGAAAGGAGCTTGACTGATTAGAGAAAAAAGGGAAAAAGAATAGAAAAAGAAAAAAGAAACAAAACAGAACGTTTGAAAATTTGAGAACGTGAATACGATGAAATAGAATAACTTGAAATTATGGAAGTAAAATAGAATTTGAAAATTTTACAAAAAAGTAAAAAATTTAGTCGAAAAAGATAAAGAAAAATATTTTTAATAAAAATTGAAAATAAAAATAAAGTTTTTTATCTTTCTGTATTCACGTATAAAAAAGAAACGAAAAAGAAAAAAGAAAATTGAATAGATGAGCCAGCGAACAGACTGAAGTACAATTGATATTCCACTATTTTCCCCTATAAGTCAAACTATGAAGCACTTTATATTCTGTAAACTAAGCAGACGGAGAGATTTGTGGTGTTCCTGAAGACCACGGTTGGTCTGATTGGGCAGGGCTTAGTGTAATGGCTCTATTCTCCACTAGATGGCGCTGCGTAGCTTATTGCATAGCTTACTGCGTAGCTTACTCTGGGGCCTATAGGTGTGTGTGCGCATGCGGCGGGCGGGGTCAAAATGGCGTCAGTCAGGTATCCGGTCTGGTATCAGAGCTCTGTGCTCTCCGCGAGCAAGAATCGTGCTCCATCCTTTGTCTTTGTTTTCAGTCCACTCCCCACTTTTGCACTGTCCTTAAGCACGCTGTGGGGTTGCCAGGCGGCACCTTCCTCCTGAGTTTTATCTGAGATGCGGCTGTGTTTCCTGATCCCTCACTTCGGAGCAGCTATGGCTTTGACTCGGTCAGATCCTCTGGGGGAGGGTCTCACCCAGAAATGGCCCGGTACCGGCCACACCCGGGGAACTTTCACGGGGCCTTGCTGCTATCAATGTCCAGAGTACTTGCGGCTGGCTGCCAGCCCGCCCCAGAAAAAGTTCCCGCGATCGTGTAGCAGGAGCGTTTCCGCGATTATGGAAAGTTACGCGTAGCCCGAGCACCTCCAGACCCACTCTTCTCCTGGGACTTCGCCCTTCCCACCAGAGCACCACAGGTATTTGAGCTGCTGGGTTTCAGACTCTGTGTTCCCCTTGGTTATAGAGTCTTAATGGAATTTAAACCGTCTCCTTTCTCCCTTTTTAGTTCAGTTCCCGCAGCTGTTCCCACCTTTTTTCCACTTTCTCTCCAGCTGCTTTTGTGGGGGGTGCTTTTCTCCGTACTCTCCCCTGGTCTCTGTCCTTCCTCTGCAAACAAAAACAGCTCCCTGCCCTCCGCGGCTCCTCTCTCCCCCGTTCACCTCTCCGCGCCTGTGTCTGCTGAGTTCTGTGGCTCAGGTTGTGCAGATCGTTGTATTAATCCTCAAATCAGTTTTCTAGGTGTGCAGGATGGTTTAGTGTTGATCTGTATTTCATGTACGAGAGACAGAAAAAAGATTTCCATGCTGTTCCTCCGTCTTGGCTCCTCCCCCCTCAAGCCGGCCACTTTAAATCCTCAGTGGGCTTAGACCTGATTCTTCAGGGGCATCTTACGCTCCCACCAACAATGTATGAGGTTTCCAATTGCTCCACATTCTTGTCAACACTTGTTATTGTCTTTTTTTTTTTTTAATGGAGCAGTGATTTCTTGGCTTATTGCAAATCTTCCGTTTTTTTCTTGCACCCCCAATAGATAATGTAAGGACTGTGCGTTGAGTGGCCAGATCAGAATCCAGGAGACAGCACATTTGGGCAGGAGGAACTCAATTTGGTTCGCGTTGAGTGGGAGACACCTGTGCGACAGCCAAGGAGGGGTGTCTAGGAGACTTCTGGATATAGCGGTCTCCGCCTTGGACAGGGATCAGGAATGAAAGCAGAGATGGGGACCTCATTGAAACTTAGATCTCACCAGCCCTAGGGAGTTATGTGAGTTCACAAGGGAGAGTGTGGAAAGTCAGAGGTGGAGGGTCGAAGACGGAGCCAGGGGAAACGCCACCATTGAAGGGACTGGAGAGGAAGGAAGCCTGGGTGGAGCCTGCCACAGAGCATCGGAGAGATCAGAGGAGAACTAGAAAAAGGTGTTGCCTTGGGAAAAGTGTCAAGGAGCAAGGGGCCAGGAGTGTTTCCCTAATATGGATGAAGTGTCCACTGAGCAACTGGGTAAAATGTCAATACATGTTGAGGTTTTGTGATGGAAGTTCGTTACACTATTTTCTCAACTTCCCTATGTGTTTAAAATTTTCCATATTTCCAAAATGATTTTTTTATTTGTTTAATCCTTTTTTAAAAACGTTTATTTATTTCTGAGAAGGGGGGCCGAGAGAGAATCCCAAGCAGGCTCCATACTGTCAGCACAGAGCCTGATGCAGGGCTAGAACGAACAAACTGTGAAATCATGACCTGAGTCAAAATCAGGAGTTAGATGCTTAAATGACTGAGTCGTTCATGTGTCCCCAAAATAATTTTCTAAAAGCCCCATTGCATTAACCATAAAGAGATCACTGGCGAACTTGACAATTGCAGAATCTGTGGAGTGGAGGAAACCGCCCGATTCTAGGAAATGAGGGAGAAAAAAGGAGAGAAATAGAGAGTGTTTTCACACCTGATGCATGACTCACTAACATCCCAGTAAGCGACCATTGAGCACATACACCCCAATTCTGAGAAAAGAAACAATTATGATTGACAGTCATTAATTGCTTTATAGTTACTGGTGCCTCCCACACAGGGTCCATCCTCAGCTAGGCCCAGCAACAAGCCAAGAGCTCTTCCTCAAAAGGAAGAAAATTGCTCACCACAGAGTGCCCGGATTTGCTCCTAAATCCTAGATGCTCCATTGTGGTTCTTCTATCAGGGTTGGCCATGACCTCAAACATCACCCTCAACCACTACAGACACCTGAATCCCCTTGGGGTCATCGGCGCTATTGGACGAGCTGCCTGCCTTTCAGCCTGGACCACCTGGAGACCTTCTCTTGCTCTGGGCTCCTCTCAAAGCCTTACAGGCCCCTCAGGAAATATATCAGAGCAGCACACCTAAGTGTGATGTAGATCACCTCCCATACGCACAGAAGCCCAACACATGTACTTTCTTCCTACTACTAAGGGGACAAGAGCACAGCAAGTTCTTTCACTTTGCAGGATGTGATGGTTAATTTTATGTGTCCGCTTCACTGGGCCGCAGGATGCCGGGAGACTTTGGTCACACATTATTCTAGGTGTGTCTGTGAGGGATGAGATTAACGATTGAATCCTGTGGACTGAGCAAAGCAGACTGCCTCCCTGATGCGGGTGGGCCTCATCTAATCTGTTGAAGGCTTGCATAGAACAAAAGGCTGAGTAAGGGAGAATGTGCTCCCTGCCTGACTGTCTTCGAGCTGGGACATTGGTCTTCTCCTGCCTTCAGACTAGAACTTACACCATCAGCTCACTTTCTTCTCAGGTCTCCAAACTTAGACTGGAACTACATCACTGACTTTCCTGGATCTGCAGCTTGCCAACTGCAGGTCTTGGGCAGATCTCCATAATTATGGGAGCCAACTCCTTATAATAAGTCTCCTTATACCTGTATCTGCCTATATACATTTATATCTATATTATATATATCTGTATTTTCTATTGATTCTGTTCCTATGGAGAATCCTAACTAATCCTGACCACTGTGCACCCAGAAACTTCCTCAGGTGCCAGGCCTCTATGTTCATATGGGCCTTATCTCCCACGCTCAGCACATTTGTATCTTATCGATGCATCTCAATACCTGCTACTTTCCACTCTCCAAATCCTAGGAGCACACTGTCATCAATGCAGTGGACAAGTATGATGCCCTGTAAATTGAGAGGATAATCAAAATCCCCATTGATTGGAATACTACTCAGCAATCAAACAGAATGAAATCGTACCATTTGCATCAACATGGATGGAACTAGAGGGTATTATGCTAAGCAAAATAAGTCCGAGAAAGACAGATATCATATGATTTCACTTATATGTAGAACTTAAGAAACAAAATAGATGAACACAGGGGAAGAGAAGCAAAAATAAGATAAAAGCAGAGAGGGAGATAAACCATAAGAGACTCTTAAATACAGAGAACAAACTGAGAGTCGCTGGAGAGAGATTGGGGGGATGGGCTAAGTGGGTGATGGGCATTAGGGAAGGCACTTCAGGTGAGCACTGGGTGTTGTGTGTAAGTAATGGATCACTAAATTCTACTCCTAAAATCATTATTATGCTACATGGAAACTAACTTGGATTTAAATTTAAAAAAATAAAGAAAAAGAAAATATTCTTCTGGGGTACTGAGGTGGCTTAGTCGGTGAATCACCCATGGATTCAAGCCCTGCAGGTTCAAACCCCACATCGGGCTCTGTGCTGATAGCACAGAGCCTGTTTGGGATTTTCTCTCCCTCTCTATCCACCCCAACCCCTGCTCGTGTTCTCTCCCTCTCTTCTCTCAAAATAAATGAATAAGCTTTTAAAAAGTAAAAAATTAAAAAAGCCTTCTATCAGGAAAAAAAAATATCCCCATCGACTAAATTGTAGCAGAGAACTGGCAACTTGACAAGTTTCAAGAGAAGATGAAAAAGCTGCCCTGTTGTCTCTGCCAAGAAAAAGTACACTTTTTCTGCCATTCTCTGTACAGGAAGAGAAAAGAAGTATTTTCAGATAAAAAGTTTCACATCAAGTGGCATAAAATATGTGTATTTGCTCCCACAAAAAAGCCAGGCCTGGGGGCGCCTGGATGGTTCAGTCAGCTAAGCGGCTGACTTCAGCTCAGGTCATGATCTGGAAGTTCGTGAATTTGAGCCTCACGTCAGGCTCTGTGCTGACAGCTCACAGCCTGGAGCCTGCTTTGGATTCTGTGTCTCCCTCTCTCTCTGCCCCTCCCCTGCCTGTGCTCTGTCTCTCAAAAATGAATACATGTTTAAAAAATTAAAAAAAAAAAAAGCCACGCCTACAAGAGCAACTGCAAGTGGCATCCTCATCTGAGTAAGCCCGTGATCGCTCCCCGTCATTCTCAGAGACCAGTGCCTCTTCACTGGCTCAATGCGTGAGTTACGCGGCCTGCGGTAGAAACCGCCCCTGCGTCTTACAAGTCTTTGAGGATGGCACAAATTTCTGTGACTCTCAGAGCTGAACCACTCTTTCAGTGTATTGACGGGTAAGAAGGGGAAGTTCCAGGGGGCCTCGACTTGTCCCTTTCTACTGTAATGGCCATTATCCAGTAGGCCTGGATAGTCACGTGTGAATTCTGCTTGTACATTTCAATTATACACCCTGAAACTAAGACAGTAATTTCAGGATGAGTCCAGAGTCTCACTGGGTGCAGCCTGCCTGGACTCGGGTCAAAACTCCAATTATCACCTGATCCGCTGGAGCCTCTGTACAGTGGTTCTCTGTGTCCTCAGAAATTAACATTAAATAGACTCGAGGTCTGCTAATCCCCGAAAAGTCTGTGTATTTTCCCTTCACAGAGCACAGTTCCCTGGCAAATGGCCCAGGAAAGATTTACAGTATGTGTCTGGGGTGCTTTTGAAGGGTTCGCTCCGAAGTGTACTGGCCTCTCTTCCATTCAAGGGGCTTTGGGTGAGGGAACCGAGGTTCTCTTTCACAGTGGCTCAAGTAGGGCTTCTACCGCCCAACACGGAAGGTTCTGTCCGGGTATTGTTTTGCTGTTTCTGTTACACAGATTGAGGAGGGTTTAGAGGCTGCCTGTTAGTCCTATTTGGTCTTTGAACAATTAGCCTCTGATAAAGATAAAGTTGTAAGTTAAACCATTCTGATTACCACCTGACGTCTGATGTCCCCGAAGGCCAAGTGCTGCCGTGTGTGCTCTGCTCCCCTGGGATCCCAACACTTCCGCTGAAATTATGGAGCCCATTTCTGTAGCAGCCTCTTCCACCAGCATCCCTAGCCTGCAGAGGATGAGTGGTACATCCTGTTTCAAAGACACTGCCGTCACTAATGGAGTTCGCAGTGCCTTGGTGAAGGGAGTTTCCCAAAGGTTCTAGGGAAGGAAGTTGGGGGGCGTGGGACTTAGCGAGGGGGTATGCGGTGGGTCATGCAGGGCAAACCCATCTCAACACTCCTCCTGTCTTAGTCTTCCGGGTCCTTGCCCTATTTTAAAGCAAGAAATCCCTGGCATTTCAATATCAATGAGGCATAGTTCGTAGTTCCCATTGAATCTGGGGGTCGGTCAATCAGTGACACCAACGACGAAAACCACCCCTCACTGCACAGGCTGGCACACCAAATCTAGGATCTCAGGTAAATGTATCCTGTATCAAATAAATTCAGGGGGCACCTGGGTGCCTCAGTCAGTTGGGCGTCTGACTTGATTTCAGCTCAGGTCATGATTTCATGGTTCTTGGGTTCCAGCCCTGTGTCCGGCTCTGCGCTGACAGTGTGGAGCCTGCTCAGGATTCTTGCTCTCCCTCTCTCTCTGCCCCTCCCCTCCCCTCCCCTCCTGTACATACATACATACATACATAGATTTAGGCCAATAAAATGATGTTCCTCCCTCCATAGACCAGCACCCACAGAAAACATTCCCATGTTTTCCAGATTTTGTGCTCCTGAAGTTAGCAAAACCTTGCAATTCATTTGATGTGTATGCTTCCCCCTTCCAGATAGGACTTTGGAACTAGCTTCCCCAAGGCAGGCAAGCACAGAATTCCAGTTCTAGGAAGGGAGACATTGGGAGTGAAGCATGAGGAGAACTGACCTTCCGCTAGATGGTGGATTGACACCGTGCCCACGCCATTTCGCTGCCCCTTCCAACGAGAGGCGGAGTCTATTCTTCGCCCCTGGAATCTCAGCACACCTCACCACTGGCTTTGGCCAACAGAATGTGAGGGAGGTGACATGATGCAAGTTGCAGAGCCCAGGCCCTAGGGCCTCAGCTCCTGCCTTCCTCTTCTCAGAAGCTGGAGGTCATCATGCTTGGGAAAAGCCAGGATGCAGGACCACAGGTCAGGTCAGGTCTGTCAGGCTCCAGTACCTCTGCCAGAAAGCACCAGAGCACCCACTGGACAATTTCTTTGAGTGAGCATTTATTAGGCGCTTCCTGTGTACCAGGCCTTGTGCTAGGTATGGGGTGTGGCAGGATACAGGCAGACCAGGGCCTGAGATCAGGGAGATCTCAGCTGGGGTACTCTTGCATAGATGCAGGTAACGAGCTCTGTGCGGCAGGGATTGGGGTTAAGATGACATGGGACCCCATTGGTGACTACCCACTATAAATTATAGAGCGCGGCACTCATGCCTGTCCACAGCTTCTCTCCTCCACAGCCAGGATGCTTGGGTGCCCATATAGGCCGGGCCCTGTCATTGACCTGCTGGGTGGCCTTGGGCCGGCCACTTCACCGCTCATCTGTAACACAGGACAGTAATAGCCACCCCTCAGGTACGCTCTGAGGATTAAATGAGATCAGACACAGCAGTGCCAGGGTCAGCGCTCAGTAGAGTTAGTCCCCACCTTCCTGCACTTGCATTGCATCCAGGACCCTCACGATTCAGCAGAGTCATCATCTCTGCCACTTTACAAGTAGCGTGGTGGCAATAATAGGATGTCCCTGCGTGGCCTCCAGGTGGCAGGAAAGCTCCACACAGGGCCTGGATGGGCCATTGGTGGCACAGACCTGGTGTCTGACCCTAACCCAACCTTGACCTGTCTTCCTACATATTAGCAACTCCACCTTTCATGATGAGGAGGGAGCACAGACCTCTCACCACGCTCCGCACATGTGCCCAGATGGCCGCGGGTGGCCTCAGGGCCCCCTTTGTGTCATCTGGGTGGCCCCCACCACCAGGCCTGGTTTCTTAATCTGTGAGCGCCCCCTGGTGGGGAACTCCCACCTGCTGAGGGCGCTATTGCAGGCTGAAGTTTGGGTCCAGGAGCCCTGGGTTCTTGTCTAGTCTCTGCCCATCTCTGAGCTGCTCCTGTCTGATTAGGACTTCCCACCCAACTGGGCCATGGAGGGGAAGACGTGGGACAACATATATAGACTGTGAGCAGGCTATGCACCTTCATTATTAGAATCTGGCCAGTTCCTCTCCTGCCCTTCCTGTGTGGCATGGGGGAAGAACTAGCCAACGCTCTAGAAGCCACTTCCCACTGGCTGTGCTGTGGGGCCTCAGGCAGGTGATTTAACCTCCCTCGGCCTTGGTTATCTCACCACTAAACAGGGAGAATTCCTACTTAGCCAAGCTGCTAAGAGGTTTGGATAAAATTATATACACCAAGAGACTGACATGGTGTTTTGCACAAACATGGTGTTAGAAACAAAGTGCAAAGGTAGTACCAGCTGATATTTAAATTATTCTGATTAAAAAAAAAATACCTACTTACCCTTCAAGGCTGTTACCTCCTCGTGGGAGCCCTCTGTCTCTCCCCTTGGTGGTCATGGCTTCCCCATGTGTGCTTCCACAGCCCCTATACCTTCTGGCATAGCTGCTTCACTTACTAACTCAGCAAATAGGTTTTCAGTGTCTTACGTGGGTATGAGGCTGAATCCAGGTGCAGGATGTACAGTGATTAGTAAGATGTGGTCCCTACTCTCACGGGGCTTCCATCCTATTAATGGGGACAGTGAATATGTCAGTAGGTGGGAAATTTCACAGCATTAGGGAATCCGTAAAATGAGAAAACGTAGTACAGAAACTGAGGCAGGGGAGTTGCTGTTTACATTGGGTTATCAGGGAAGGGCTTGCTGAGCAAATGACATTCAAGCTGAGTTCTGGATGACCAAAAAAAAGTACCTTTGACAAAGAACCACATGTTAGACAGAAAGAAGAGCTAGTGCAAAGGCCCTGAGGCAGGGAATAAGTATGGCAATCTGGGAACAGAATGATCCAGGGGACTGGAACACAGTAGTGAGCACATTTGTCACTGTAAATTTGCACTTTCAGATGAAGCCCATTGAGGGCAGAGATCTGATTTACTGGGTCCATAGCACAGGACAGACCTGGAGGTCTTGCGGTGGTATTGTAATGCTGCTTTGGTACCAACAGAGGTGAGTCAGCTGGCCTTTCTGCAGCCTCAGTCACATCATGGAAGACTTCAATTGGGTTGTCCGGCCAGGCAGGGACTCCCCTCCCTGGACCAACAACCCCCAGAGCAAAGTTGTTGGAAGAGGGGAGCCAGAGAGGTGCCCAGAGAGAGGAAGTGACCTGCCCGAGATCACACCAGCAGGCAACAGAGATGGGTGTCGAATCCAGGTTCCTCTGCTCCTTTGCAGCAGGTCTTCTGTGCATCTCACTCACCCTCTCCTCCCCTGAGCTATGGTGTCAAGGGCCCCACGGACCAAGAGAGGGAACCATAGGAGCATGTGAGGAGGGCTGCCATCAGGTCCCTCCTCCTTTCCTGCTACATACCCAGACGGAACAAGGACCCCACAAGTTCCTTCCTGCCAAAGCCGTGCCCAGCCTGGCAGCCTATCTAACCTGGATGCAGATGAGATCAGTTTGAAGCGAAAAGCCAGGAGACTGAAGACTGGAGAGCCAAAGTGCCAGTGTAGAATGCCCTGGGCTCCAGGTCCAGCACTGTCATTCCAGCCCCAAAGCCACCTCTCCAGGGCAGCCAGAGCCAAACCATTTCCCGAGTTGGCCTGCAGGGCCTGTGGTTATGTGCCAGCATTCCAGGGCCATATTGCTATGGGCCCTGGCTTAACACCAGGAGCCCGTCTCCTGGGAAGAATGACATGCGAATCTCTGATCCAGTCACCCTCCAGGCTCCAACAAGACTTCACTGGAAAAGTTTTATTGAAAAAAAAAATTGTACAAATAAGTTCTTGGTGTGACAGCGACAAAGGCTCATTTTCCCCCTTCCCTCCCCATCTTTGAAAATCTACAAAAGGAGAAAAAAACAGTTCGTCCCCATGATGCTTGACCAGAATCTGCCCATGAGCACCCCACTACCCCCCGCCCTTGCCCATAAGCTATTTCCCAATCCCCCTCACGGGGGCCAGGGCCATAGTGGGCGTGCTTGTCCCAGGGGCTGCAGCACCTCATTTTATAGTTGACGGAAGTTGGGAGAGGATTGGAATAGAGCTGGAGAGAGGGCTGAGGTGATTGTCGGGTAAGGGGAAGAGGGCCTCCCTTCCATGGGGGCTGTGCTGAACCCCCACTAGCTCGATTCCGTCTCACAGATGAGAAAGCACTCACCTATAAATATGAACACTGATTGAGGCAGGCTTAATCCCAGGGCTCTGAGGGTAGGACCTGACCACTGCCCAGGCTCCACAGAATGTGAGGTCCCCGGGCTTAGCATCAGGGTATCTGGGAGCCATGTCCAAGCAGAGTGAATTCTGGCTGGGAAGGTCTGCTCAGACACACAGGGAGCCTGCTCTGTTTCCCCACCCCCACCCCATGGAAAATCCAAGGCCGGTACCTCAACCAACTCCCCCCACTCCCATAGCACCCATGTGTCTCAGGAGCCTCGGGCCGCCTCCTGCCATCCCGCGACCCCAGGGCCCTACAGCTCGTCTCGCATCTTGTCACCCTTGGGCCGGACCAGGCGCCCAATGAACAGCAGGGAGCCACTCTGGGTGTCTCGAACCAGGAAGATGAAGGGGTGGTCAGCATAGAAGAGCTTGGGGCTGCGCAGCTCCTCGCGCCCATAGATGTCCTGGTCAAAGGGGTTGCCCTCCGTGTCCCACTCGAAGGCGGTGGCATGGAACACGCTGGCCAAGTACAGGTCCTTCTTGCCAGACATGCGTGAGAGATCTGCCTTGTTCTTGTCGATGGCCTCGGTCAGACCCAGCCCGGCCAGGTGTTTCTGTGGGACGAGGGGGGTGCCAGGTGAGGCCACGTTGGGCAAGGCTCCCAGACCCGCAACTTCTACCCTCACCACCCATCATCTCCTACCCCGTTCCTCAGAGCAGAGATCACTACCTCCCCGTCACCTCCTGTATGCCAGATGGGATGTGGGCACTTCAGCCATTGCTTTCTTAATCTCACGGCAACCCTGCATGAGCTTCTAATTGCCACATAACAGATAAGGAAACAGAGCCTCAGGGTGAAGGTAGAATTTACCCCCTGGTCCTGCTGAGCAATCTTGATTGGTGCTTCTCAAAGTATGGGTCACGGACTGCCAGTACGGGCGCCCCTTGGGAGCTCATACAGAACACATCTCCTGACCCTCTCCCTCCCAGAGCCACTCATCAGAATCTCGAGGGGAGGGAACAGGAATCTTCTTTAACAAAATCTGTAGGTAATCCTTGGCACACTTAAATGTAAGGAAGATGCATCTAAGGATAGCTCTGACCATATCACCCTGCCCACAGTGCTTTATGCCTGTGGGATTTGCTTCAAAATAATCTGATGAGGGTGGGGTGCCTAGATGGCTTAGCTGAGCATCCAACTTTGGCTCAGGTCATGATCTCATGGTTTGTGAGTTCAAGCCCTGTGAGCACAGAGCCTGCTTGGGATCCTCTGTCTCCATTTCTGTCTGTCTCCCACTCGTGCTCTCTCTCCCTCTCTCAAACAAACATTAAAAAAAATAATCTGATGGGGGAGAAATGGCTGTGTATAGATAATCCTTATTGGTCATGAGTTGCTGATGGTTGAAGCTGGGTGATGGATACAGGAGAGCTCATTTAACAGATCAATTTTAATGCATATATAATATATATATTTTTAAATGTTTAATTTTGAAAGAGTACAAGCGGGGGAGAGGTAGAGAGAGGGAGACAGAGGATCTGAAGCAGGCTTTGCACTAACAGCAGTGAACCAACCCAATGTGGGACTTGAACTTCCAAACCATGAGATCGTGACCTGAACCAAAGTGGGACGCTCAACTGACTGAGCCATCCAGGTCCCCGATATATATTTTTATATATTTCCATAGTAAAAAATTAACCCCCCCCCCCAACAAACACACACCCTTCTCCCCACACGCACACTCCATGGCTCTACAGAACCCGAGCGCTAAGCACAAGCTCTTCACACGTGAACTGTGCTTGTGCTGTGACCTCACCCCTTAGCATGCCCCGACAGCTGGCACCCTCAATGGTATCTCAGTGGCCACGCCCATCCCTGTAGAAGGCCTTAGCCACCCCCTCTTCCAGGAAGCCTGCCCTATCCCCCAAGACCAGAGCCCTGCCTCCCTGCGGCTCAGCAAGGAAGAGGCTGCAGAGAAGGATTACTGGCTGAGTAAGCAGCAGTCTCCGGGCCCAGGCTCCTGCAGAACAGGCCACCTCCCCGGCAAGGCCCAACAGGCACTTGAACTGGGGTCCTGAGGGTCAGCAGGTCCCGAGACAGGCGCTCTAGGCCCAGCTACTCCAGGCCCGATGACCCTGTGCAAGTCACACACTTCAAATTTCCCAACTCAGTGTACCCCATGGACTGGTGCGCCCACCCAGGGTTCCAGGAAGACACGGGAAGAAAAACAGGAGAAGAGTCAGATAGCAGCCATGGCAGAAGGAGGAGCTGGGGAAGAACTGGGACAGGCCCAGGGCACAGTGATGGCTCCTCTCTGGCCACCTCAGCACGATCCACAGTGCAGGCTATGCAAGCGCCACTGGCCTGCGGTTCGGAGCTGAAGCCCCATTTCATCGCAGTCTTTCTCTCCACAGTGTCAGCAGTGAATCTGAATCAATCCCATGAGTGAGCAGCTTGCCAAGGAACCATTTCTGGCATCCAAAGCAGGAACGAGATGGAAGTTTTCCCTTTTGAGTAGGTAAGAAAAAAAAAATCTCTCCCAACTGACAGAAAGGCCACCTTGAGTTTTCACCCTGAGGACTGATCACAGCTCCACCATTTACTAACCAAGGTCCTAACCTTCAGCAGGTCACTGCCTCCCTCCAAGCCACTGCCCAACATCCCAACACCCAGCGTGCTCATGAGGAGAAAATAATGCTGAGTGCGTGGCTTCAGTTTCACACCATCCCAAGTGCCTCACTTGTTACTCCTACTGCCGCACAAGGGACGACGCTTCGGCTGGAACAGTCTAGATCTGGGGGCACCTCAGACTCAGAGGCAGCACAGCACAGGATCAGCTTGGTGCCAGATGTCTGAGTTCCTGTCTGTGTGACTCTGGATAAGTTGTTTAACCTTCTCGAGCCTCAGTTTCCTCATCTCTAAGAAGCTTGTTAGTCCTACCTAACGAAGTTGTTTTTGAGGATTGAAAGTTTAACATGTATGAAGTGCTCAGAAGCGTCTGGCATACAGCAAGCGCTCAACTGCATTTAACTACTGATGTCATCGTTATGTTCCCAAGGACACATGCCTCTTCCCCCCCAGCAGTGCCCAGTACTGCCTGGACACCCACAGAGGCTCGGGATAGGTCTGCTGAGCTGAATGGGTGCCCCAGGCACCCCTCTCCTCAGGCCCTGCAGACCCTGAGTTGGGCCTCCCCTCACCTGTAGGTCGTGGGTCACTTCCACCACACCCTTGGGCAGGGAGATGGCAACAGCCTTCTTCTGCATCTTCCCCATCCAGCTCTTCAGCTGCTCCTTGGTCAGCAGCTTCTCGAGGCGCTCGAGGGGCTCCACGTGGTGTGGCATGAGGATGATGAGGCTGGAGAGCTTGTGGGCCAGGGGCATCTCCACAATCTGCAGCTTCTCCTTCTCGTCGTCGTAGTAGTTGTAGAGGCCTGGGAGGAGAGGCGAGAGGGCGCAGGGCTGGGAGTGGGCCGGGCCCCGAGCGTCCGCACAGCCCCACCTTGGCTCCCCGGCTCCGCAGGTCACCCACCTGTGCGGTGCATCATCGTAACGCCCACAGTATAGGAGCGGGTCACCATGAAGCCTCGGTTGTCCACCATCTTGTGATGGAACCTCTCGTCCCAGTGTGCTGTAGTGGGAAGCAGAACGCAAGGTCAAAAACAGATGGCCCCCCTCAGGATATGGATCCCCAACCACACACGCTGGATTTCTCTCAGCCACAGGTCTCTGTTCCAGTGTGTGGGGCTCACCTTCCCCGCTGAGCACCTGGTCCACAGCGTACACGCTCCCCGCTCTGGGGGACAGGGGTATTGGCCCCGGGACATGCTGCCTGAAGCTATGGCTCTCTATGGTCAGGGTCTGCCTTATTCCACAGAACGAGGAATTCTTTCAGGAGAAAGAATTCTGCTCAGCCACTGCCACATCCGCCCTCTGCCCTGGCCCCTGTCGGGCATTTGGGTGACACGTACAGAGCTGAATCCCCACCCTAGCTGCTGAGCGCTCCATGCCCGGCCCCTCCGGACTCACGCTTGAAGAACATGGCATTGACCAGCAGGGCACCGTCCGTGCGCTCCACGTCCTTGGTGACCTCGGGCAGCTTGCCGTCGGTGGTCTGCGCCGCCCACTCGTTGATGGACTGCAGGGCGCTGCGCTTGTCGCGGAAGTTGATCTTGGAGTGCTCGCAGTTGTAGTGCTGCTTGCTGCTGCGCACAAAGTCCTCGGCGAAGCTCACCGAGCTGGGCCCGTACAGGCGGCTGCCCAGCTTCCAGGTCACATTGCGCGCCGTGTTGTTGCTGAGTGCCCGCAGCAGCTCACCCAGGCCCGCGTGCACCTCCTCGTCACGCAGCTGCTCCGCGCTCAGCACCGCCTTGGCCTGGGACGCCGTGGCCGCCTTGCCCCCCAGCGACACAAGCCCCAGGGACGAGGCCACCACCACGGGCGACAGCAGGATGTTTTCCACCGCCTGGTCCTTGGCCATGGCCTGGTACAGGCTGAAGGCCAGGCCGGCGCTGCGCTCAGCCAGCGTGGCCGCTTTGGGGCTCAGCTTCTCTGCGGTGCCCGGTGTCGCAGCAGCTGCAGGCTTCTTCACCTCGGCGGCCAGAGCCACGGCCAGGAGGCAGCAGGCACTGATGAGCGCGAGGAAGCGCATGGCTGGGAGGCAGGTTGTATGCACCACGGAGGACCTGTGAGGGCTGCAGAGAGGGTGGCCCTGAAACCCTAGATGTTCCTCCCCAAGAACCATCCCCAGCCTGGATGCCACCAAGTCCCCTGCAGATGGGACCAAGAGAGCCCGGAGTTCTGGGGAACCCAGACCTAACTCAGAGTTGTCCAGATCAGAGGTCTCCATCTGCCCACTCTCTCTGAGCTCCTAATCCAGAGCAGGGTTTCTAGCAAGTCACCAGCTCCACCCTATTGATTTCTTACCCAGAACCTACAACACTTAGTCTTGTGTTTATTATACATGATCTCCATCCCTTGCTAGTCTGTGAACTCCAGGTGGACAGAAGTCTAGCCAGTCTGGTTTTCCTCTACATCTCCAGTGCCTAGCACACAAAGGGCCTCAGCTGTTCCTCAATGAAGAGAAATCAGGGCCACTTGGCCAGACTTAGGGTCCTCAGTTTGTATAATGATTAGGTCTGATCTCATACGACCCCAGGACCATTTTCCAGTGGAAAAAAAGTGGCGGATGGACCGAAGGTCTGCATGAAGCTCAAATGCCTGGACAAAGGATGTCCTGTTGGGACAGGATGAAGGACTGGCCCTCCCCTTATGCCTTTTATCCTGCCCTGGGATGTTAATGAGTCACCACCGGTTGGCTCACTCATTACATGGAGGAACCCAGATGCTAAACTCTGCTGCCCCAAGGGTGACCTTGAGTGTGTGTCCACCCCTCGTTCAGCCTCAGTCTCCATTTCCCAAGCTGTAAGGGTCTAGGTCTCCATGCCCAAGGCCTCTATCCTAGAAGGGACAGGCCTGCCCCTCTGTCCACAGTCCCGAGAGTGGATGGGAAATCCCCAGGACGAAGGCGGGGTGGGAGGCAGGTTTCCTGAGAGGAAGGATGCCGGAGGAGGGGTAAGTAAGCAGTTGAATGGAGCAATGACACCCCCTCCCATTCGCCAGAGGCTAGCCAGATGCGTGTTCACAGGAAGCTCGGTCCACCTCAGGTTCCATTCCGCCTTCCCATCTGACAGTGGCTGTCACACAGGCCCTCTGCTCTGTGGCATCAGGGCTGTGCTCAGGATCCCTTCCAAACCACAGCAATAGCAGTGGCCCCTTAAACAAGCTTCACTCTCCTCCTGGGGCCTCTAGTCAGGACAGCCTCTCCGCATGGGATACTTCCCCACTACTTTCATACAGGATGGGGGGGGAAGGGTTGGTAGGAACTCTGGTGGAGGCTGGGGTCCCACTGCCCCAGCAGATCCCATCCTGGGGTCCTTAAGAAAGACCACAAATTCAGAATCCTGGCAGAGGACCCTCAGGACTTGGCCTGTCTGCAGGAGCACTGGATCTCTGGGAAGGCTCCACTCTGTAGCCATCCTGTGAACCAAGGCAGGTCCCCCCCTCCCTGGGCGGCCACCTCTCAGAAGGTGCAGTGTAAACGGGACACAAAGGATGCATGGAGAGAGAAGTGGGGGGAGGAGGCAAGGCGTAAGAGAGACCTGGACCCTAGAGCACAGACTGGGGAGGGGGTATCTCAGGGCCCACCTTCCTCCCAACCCTAGCTCCTTCCCCACCAGGCCTGGAGCCTCAAAGGCAGAACGACCATAGAATGACTGCACAAAAAAGGACACCTAAGAGAGTCAAATGGGGCACTACTGATTATTATGCCTGGACACCAGGCATTTGGTCACTCAACTCAAAGGCCACCTCTGGTCCATACAGCTGATGCCAGAGCAGACTCCCGGGAAAAGGCCACTAGCATGCCACTGGGAGAGAGTCAAAGAGCCCAGCTCCCAGCCCTGCCACGTGGCAGATACCATCTTGACAGCCCCCACCCCCCAGCCAACCAGAACCTCAAAGGGCTGGGAGGGGCTTTCCAAGAAGGCTCCAAATGACTAGTTTGGGATTCCTCAGGCAGCCACACAGCTGCGCTCCTGCTCCTCCTGCTGCAGCTCCTGCTCTAGGTGACGTGGCAGGCTGGGGACTGAACTATCTCTGTCGGCCAGCAGAGGGGGGCTTCCAGCCTGGGAAGCAGGAGGCCTGGGTTCAGGTCCCAGGGGGTGCCCCAGAGCCTCCTTGGCCTTAGCTCCTGCACATGGGTCTCTGCAGGGAAGTGCAGGGAGATGCGTGGCTGTGGAGAAGGGCTGCCCTGTTAACCCAGCAGCGGCAACAGAGGAAGGCAAGTCACTGCAAGCAAGCCAGCCTCCCACAGCCCAGCCCATGCTGCCACAGAGAAATCCCAACCCTGAGGCCAAGGTTAGATGAACTTGCAGGCCCACAAAAAAAAAAACAAAACAAAACATCAGAGAGCCGAGGGCTGGGCCCACAGCTGGCCAGACTGAGTTGAGACTGGATTCCAGATTCTTGTAAATAAGAGGGAAGGGAAGCAAAGGCTAGAGGGGTCACCAGAGAGGGTCTCAAACGCTTGAGGGGTCTAAAGTACCTGGAAACTGCCTCAGGGGGAGGCCAGTGCCTGCCTTTTTCATTCTGAAAGAAAACAGAAGAATGAGGAGGATGGGCTCCGACAGAGCAGGAGTGGTGGTGAGGTGGGGCCTGGAAGGCCCAACCCCAACACGGGACCCCCGTCTACACTGCCCCTGGCACAAAGGAAGGCCCAGCTAGTCCCAGCTCTACAGGGACCTTGGAGGTTGTTCACCTCACTGTACGGTGGGAGCCACTGAGGCCAGAGTGGGGCAGGGAGCCACCCCAGGTCCCACAGGATCAGTGGGGGNCCGGCCCAGCCGGGCAGGGGGGGGGGGGGGGGGGGGGGGGGCAGGGCTTCTTCCTCCTGGAAGCACCCCCAGAGCCCCCAGAGGAAGGCTGGATGTGGTATCCTGTTACACAGTGAGATTAAAACAAAACAAAGCAAAACCATTCCTGCTGGGAATCCCGGTGACCGGAGACAAAAGGGAGTGGATCCGGAGGCCTCAGGAGGGGGGATGGGCAGATAAACCATCTGAAGAAAGGAGGGTGTGGTGCCAGCCAGGGACTTCCAGGGAACCAAGGCCCCCAATTTCTCTCTGGCCTCCATCCTCTCCATCCCCTCCATCCGGGCCCCACAGCCCAGAGGGACCTGCCGGAAACCGAGAAGAGGAGGGGCCGGGCCTTCTGGCCATGCTGGAAGTGGTTTCATTCTTCCTCCACTCTGGCCGCCTCAGGAATGTCCTCGGGCTGGGGGCAGGAAGCCTGGCCTTTGGCAGTAGCCTTAACCCTGCAGTCACTCCAAGAACCAGGAGGCAGTGGAAAGAGTTAAGAGTGACTTTACTCAAAGCCTTTTAATCAGCTAACCCTCCCCTCTTGGGTGGGGGGATATGGAGCCTGCTGATTCCTCACTCCCTTCCTAAGGGACGTGGGGACACTGGTCCTGGTCAAGTTCCTCCTTTCCTGCCAACATGTAAACAGGCAGGCTGCTGATCAGAAATGGAGCCACCTTCTGTGACTCTCCGCAAACCGTGGGGATCCCAAGAACCCCTCCCAGAAAAGCCAAGACTTTTTCATCTCCTTTCCTACCACCCTACTTTCAGGAGCCTCAGATGCCCCCTCCGCAATGCCGGTCAGGAGGCTGGCCCACCTACCCCCGCTGGTCCCCGGGCCCCAGCCCTAGAGGTGAAGGCGACCTCAACTGCAAGACTGGCCTGGCGTCCTACCCCTGCTGGAGAGGCCCCCGACCCACCACCCCCCTGCTGGTTCCTGCACAAGGCAGTCTCGGCATCCTGGCTCCCAGCCCCACTCTTTCCTGCCATCACCACCCCTGCCCCAACCTTCTACCGAACCTTGCACTTTTTCCGAGCCTCCGAGTGCCCCGACTCCCCACCCCTGCTCTCACCTCGCCCTCTTTTAGTACTTATGGCTCACTCTGCCATCACCGTCTGGCCCCTGGCTCCCGACCCCGAACGCTCCAGCTGCTCCCAAAGTGCCAGGGACTCCGGTTTGCAGGCTCTGGGTTGGCCCCCAATCCCTCCCGGCGGCCTCCTGCCCTCTCCCACTCCCCGGAGCGGCCCCAAAGCGCCCGCCGCACGCAGACCGGTCCCCGCCCTCACCTGGGCCGGGCGGGCTGGCGCNGGCCCCTGGGTCCTACTGCCCCCCACCAGACGGGTCGCTGGGAACTCCCACCGGATAGGCTGGGCACCGAACCGCACGACCTGCATTGCGCGCGGACGCGGCGAAGACTCCGGACTTTTGAAGTCCTGGAGGTGGAGAGCGGGGCCGGACGGCGGGGAGTTCGAATCACTGAGCTGCAGGGGACACTGGGTTTCAGGGTCCAGCTCCCCGGAGAGGAGCACCCCCAATGCCCACAAGCCACCTTACCCCCGATCGCACTTCCTTCCAGCAGCCGTTTCTCTTGCAGGGGCTCTGCCCCAGGGAATCCGCACCCCCGTTTCAGAGCTGAAACTTAATTGGGTCCCCCGACACGTCCCCTCCTCGGTCAGGGCCTCTCAGCTTTGTCTTAGGAAAGGTGGTCAGAAATTGAGAAGCAGCATCTTTCTCATCCGTAGCTTCTCTCGATCACTTCACCTTGGCAGTGGCGGCAGAACTCGACTTTAGTGACTGCCCTGAGGGGAAGAAGGATCCTAAGGGGCCCTGTAAAGTCTTGAAGTGATTAGAAACGGGGACTCCGGGGGAACGTCGTGGTTTGGCCAGGTCTGGAGGGGTGCACAGGAAGGAGAAGCCTGGCTGTCCACTAAGTAGTATGTTGTGTGACCCTAAGCAAATTACTTTCCTTTTCTAGGCCACAGTTCCTTCTTTGGCTGTGAAATGTGGTGCTGTCATTCCGTGCTTCCTTCCCCTGTCTGTAAGTATGTGTGTCTCCCTGTCTCCTTGGTTATCCCTGACCCCTCCCTGTCCTGGTTCCCTCCCATGGCTCCAGGTCTATCAATCCCTCCCTCCAACAACTGATAGTCCCTTGAGCTCTGAGCTAAGCTGGGTATTCATTTCTCTTCTAGGTGCTAAAGATACAGCTGAGACAGGACAAAGTCCCTGCCCTCAAGGATTTACGTTATGAGGAGGAAACATGCAGGTTAGTAGGGAACTCAAGAAGGCAGAAGAAGATTATTTAGGACATCCCCCTATTTCCCAAAATTCTTCTAATAGTGAAGTGATAGATGACAGATGGGCATGGTATGGAGAAGAAGGGACAGGGTAGAGGGACCCTTCATTTGCTCATTCATTCATTCATTCATTCAATCAATTCGATCACTTCATTTCAATTGAATCAATTCAATTCATTGAATCATTCGATCAATCAACTATGCTGAATATCTTCTTTCGGCCAGGTGCATCCTTAGATCATCGAATGAATGAATCCCACCACCCTGGCAGCAGGGGTGGGGTAAGCGCCCTTTCTGGCCACCCCAGTCTGCCAGTGGTGACTTAACCTGGAAGTCTGGGTTAGGTGCTGCTGCTCAAAGTCTGATTAAAAGTGAGAAATCTTGGACTCAAAGAGCTTCAGACTTTTTGACTCAGGGTCAAAGAATTAGAGAGGACTTGAATCCTGAAGTGACCATCATAGAAGGGGTATCTTCCTTGAACCCTCATGGAATCTTTGAATCCATCTAAGGAAGCTTCGGGTGTTAAATCTCATAGTCAGAGACTCGTAGAAGAAAAGAAGCAGGGGCTCTGGGCTGCAAGGCATCTCAGAGGTCATGGAGTCCTGTGTGCAGCCCCAGGCCAAAGCCTCTCTACAGTATCCCAAAGGCAAGCACACAGCACCTCCAAGAACAGGGAGTTCGAGTCCCACAGAGATAGCTCGGTATTCTTTCTTAGGATAGGTCTGATCATTAACAGAATTGTCCCTCTATAGAGTGGTGTCCATTTCTTTTGAGTGGCTGTCTTAGTTTTCATGTGCTTTCCTGCCTCAACTGTACTGCTTTTAAGGGTAAATCTTTGCTATCCAAGGAAACCACCTGGGTCACAGGCCATACCCCGCCCTCTACCCCACCCCCACGCCCAGCTTGGTCCTCCTATGGTAATCAGCCTGTGTACTAAGTGTCCATCAAAGCCGGTGGAATAAAGGAAAGGTTGGTCTTGGTTTCCAGTACGTCCAGATTGTCAAAATCACACAGGGATTTCGTCTTTTCCACGTGGTTCCATCTCTTAGCTCTCTGAGGCCTCCCCAGCACTTTTAGGGGTAAGCTGAATGCCATGACTCTCAGTGACTGCCTGAGTGGGAAGGGTAAGCCGAGTCTCCTGCTGTGAGATAAACCTAGAATCCTAGAAGGTTAGAGTAGAAAGGACTAATACCTGNCTTTACAGAGGGAGAAGCGGATGCCTAAGAAGGCTGGGTCTGAAAGACCCTTTGCCAGCCTCACCGGATCGCTACTGTAACTCGTAGTGGGTCAGAAGTCTCCTCTATGGCATGATTTATGTCATCACCCTGTATTGTCACTGAGTGTCACTGGAGACCCCAGCCTCCTACTCGGAGTCCCCAGTACCCAGCACAGCAAGTACCCAGCAAAGCACATGCCCAGAAGAGGAACTTGGTAAGCTCAGCCAGTGAGGGAGTGATGGGAGGTGGCTGCCTGAGTCGTTGGGGCTCCAAGCACCGCCTCCCTGAAGAAAGACAACGGCTCCTTTAAATTTCCAAGATCAGCAAAAAAATGTTGAGTGCCTTTGCCACATTATTCTTAGCTCTGAGCCTAGCCCAGGCCAGGCTGTGGCCCTTCCCCCACACTCCCAGGCTGCACTTTCTGGAAAAAGCACTCTTTTTGGAGGGCGGAAACACTCTTGAATTGTAGAGAGATTGTCCAGCATTTCAGGTCTGGATTCCTTCTGTGCCTTTGGCTCCCTCTGGGAGCGGGTCCGCCACATCCATCCCATCCCAGAGGGGTGGAAATTTGCCCAAGGTTACCCAGCAGGTCTGAGATAGAGCTGGTCCAGAGCCCAGGCATTGGACCCCCCAGCTCTCCTTACCCCAAACCAGCTTCTAATTGACCCAGCCAGGTAAGCATGCCCCGTTTCGCAGGGGTTACAGGAACAGCTTGCTCTGGTCCCAGTGGCTAGGTTCACACAGTCATTGCCCCATAGAATCCTAACACAAAAAATAAAAGGTTACTTAAGTGTTCCACATACCCATATCATATTTAATACTTTCAAGGTAAGTAAGAATGTCAGCATCTTAAAACTGAGGAAACTGAGACTCAGGGAGGTTAAGTGGAGTGGTTAAAAGCATACAGTGAGTTGCATTCAGTACTGGGATTTAAACTAGGTCTGTGTGTCCATGGGAAGGTAGGGAAAGGGGAGGACAGAAAAATGACCATAGATGGGGCACTTTGCTATGGCTGGCTGCGCTGGGCACCGAACCGGTATCTCACTCTGAATTATAGGACGTTAACTGGAAGGAAGTGTAATCCTTTCCTCCTTTTTACATGGGATAAAACTGGGGCCAAAGAAGGCTCCAAAAACCGGCCTGTTGTGGGCCCTTTCGCTCAGGGAGCCAGGGCCACCACAGGCAGCTCTTTGAGATGCTGTTCAGGAGCCAAGAATATGCTCACAGCCCGAAGCATGAGTCAGGGAAACGCAATTTCTGCAATCTCTGGTTCCCTCCGTGGAGTGTAGGGCCTTCAGACTGAGAGGGCGGCCCTGCAAGCTGCCACGTTGGAGGGCGGGAGGCCCGTGTGGGGGTGGGGAGGGCGAGCACAGGCTCTCTCCCCTCCTCCTCCCAGAGCAGGCCTGCCCCACCCCCACCCCTCTGCGGTCCTGGCGCCAAGGGGAGTCACAAGGGAAACCCAGTGCCTTCGCTCACACGCCTGACACGACACCCAGGAGACACAAGCCCACAGACACGACACGGCAGATGCACATGTGTCCATCCACCCATTGCGGCCCCTCCGTGAAATCCGCGTACACACGTATGCACACGCATGTGTGCGTATTCTCTAGCAACACGAGCGCACCCCATGTAGCACACGTGCCTAATAGGAACCTGTGTACAAGCACACACAACAGGGGAAAGGGCGCAGCCGGGAAGTCTGGGGTTCTCCTCTCATCTCTTCACCCCTCATTTGCTGTGAAGCCTTGTCGAAGTTACCTCCCTCTCTGGGCTTCCGTTTCCATTAGTAAAATGACTGGGTGTTTCTTCTCACCACCCTACTCCCTGCCAGTTGACAATCACCTTGCCTTCACCTCTAAACTTGCAGGTATTTCCTGAGCATCTATTATACATGGGGTGCCTGAAGCCCTACAAGGCAAGGATATAGTTCCCACTGGGAAATGGAATGAGCAGAACACAGGCACAGGACAGGGCCCGGACCCCAGCCCGGGGCTCCCTCCATTGTACTCGCTCTTCTGTGGCTCCCAATGGTCCCTGGAGAAAACCCAAGCCCCTTCTTTGCCCTTATGACCTTGCATCAGGTGTGCCAGTTTGCAGCTACAGGTCCTTGGTGCCCCTGGGCAGAGCAAGGGAGGTTGCTCTTAAGAAAGCGCGGCTTTGGGGAGTAGGGGAGCACATTTTATTTTGAGTGGATCAGTAGTTCCCTCCCTCCCCCCAGCCTCTCCCTCCCAGACCTCCTCTGGCGGCCCCATGGAAATAGTTCCAGCTGCCTGCAGTGGTGGGCCTGGAGGGCTGGTAGGGTGGTAGAGGCTTGTTAGATAGTGCCTGGCTCTTTCCCTGCCCCCGCTGTCTCCCTCACCCCTTCACCCTGCTCCCAGCTCTCTACCTCTCCCCTACTTGACACCAGCAGCTGTAATGATAGGCAGCTGTAATGATAGCAATGCCCACCTCAGCCACAGGGCTCCCCTCCCTGTCTTACCATCTCTGATACTCAGAAAAGGGACCCCTACATCCTGACCACCCTCCCATACCCCAGCCCTAATCTACTTCACCCAGTGCAGCCTCCTGGGTGTTAGGAATACAGGAAGCCCTGGTTTGGATCCTAACCCAGCTCGGCTGTGATTTAGCCTTGTGCCCAGGATCCAGGGGCCCCTCTGTAAACTGGGAATGGTAATCTCAAAGACAATGAGAAGCACAGATGACACAAGGACTTGGGAGAGCACTCTGAGGACTCCAAATGACATTAGGCTCTCCGCTCCACGCTCTGCTGGCCTCTTCACGGCCAGTCCTTCCTGGCCACTCCTGCTCTGTGCTCTGAGGGCCATCCTGTGGTTCCACTCCCCCCCCCCCCCCCCCNACACACACACAAGGGAGGCATCGCAGACGGGCAAGAGCCAAGCCTGGGATTTAGGAAGTCTTGGTGCTACCTCCCATTGAGTGACCTTGGAAAGTCACCTACATCTCTGTGCCTCACTCTCATCTGTAACAGGGGGACATGAGCAGGATCTAGAAGGCTCTGAGGGATTTCATTTTAAACAGCATGAAGTGTTCCCGCAGGAGGAGAAACTGGCACACCCTTTCTAAATTGTTTTTTTACTATTTATTTATTTTTGAGAGAGAGAGAGACAGATGGAGAGGCACACCCTTTCTAGAAGGCAGTTTGCATTGAAAGCTTTAAAGACATGTTACTGATAATTCCCTACAGCTTTGATTGTAATAGCAAAAATTGGAAACAACCTGTCCATTGGTAGGGAGTGAGAATACCAAGAAGCTGGGAAAAACAAAAGGTAGGAAGTCCTTTATGTCCTGATACTGATACGGAAGAGCAAAGCGACGCACATTGTGAGGGTTCACTGCCACAGTTAGATCCGCACAGACCATCCCTGCAGGTGGGTGAGGTGGTGGTAACATTCCTTCCATTCAGGGGAAGGACTGGAGGTACAGGAGAAAGGGAAGGGGGAGACTTATTTTTGGATGACAGCTGACCCAGAATGACATGGGTTTGAACTGCGTTGGTGCACTTACATGCAGATTTTTTGGAGAAGTACTGTACAATTCTGTAAGTGTATTTTTTCTTCCTTATGATATTCTTAAAAACATTTTCTTTTCTCTAGCTTACTTTATTGTAAGGATACAGTATTATAATACGTAGAACATACAACATACATGTTAATTGACTTTATGTTATCAGTAAGGCTCTTGGTCAACAGTAGGTTATTAACAATTAAGTTTTGAGGAAGTCAAAAGTTATATGTGGACTTGGGGACTCTGTGGGGGGTCAGCACCCCTAATCCCTGTGTTGTTCAAGGGCCAGCTGTATACGAATGCATTACCTATTCACACTTTTTTTTTAAATGTTTTATTTATTTCTGAGAGAGAGCAGCATGAGAAGAGGAGGGTCAGAGAGAGAGGGAGACACAGAATCCGAAACAGGCTCTGAGCTAGCTGTCAGCACAGAGCCTGACATGGGGCCCGAACCCACAAACCGTGAGATCATGACCTGTGCCGAAGTCGGACGCCTAACCGACTGAGCCACTCAGGCGCCCCTATTCACACATTTTTAAAACGTTAAGTTGTTTCTGTTCATTTTGATAAAAAGATCAGTTTTTTTTAATTCGGCTGAAGGAAACTATTTTTGAAAATATGAGTGTAGGTACAAGTACAAGGATGCTCGTTACAGCCTTGTTTGTAAGGGCCAAATATTGGAGACAGTGTCAGTAAGGGATAGCCTATGGGCATCATAATAAAGGAGGAAGTTGTTTCAATCCTCAAGCAGAGAAAGACAGCTCGATGGATTGGTGAATAAAGAACAGAGCAGCTTATAAAACAACATATCTGTGAAAACTCTATGTGCAGAGGCACAGATAAATGAAAGTATGTCCATATCTCACCAAAAAGTCCACCCTTGTTATTAGATGATTTTCCACTTAATTTTTAAAACATGTCTGCTATTTCAAGTTGGATTTTTTTTTATTTTTAAAGAGGTTTTTTTTTTTTTTTTTTTTTTTTGGTGTTTTTT
>NW_027527824.1:1231877-1235421 GCF_008692635.1 Crocuta crocuta
GTGGGGTCAAACTCCCAACCCAAGATCAAGAGTCACCCGCTCTACCAATTGAGCCAGACAGGTACCTCTGAAGTTGTTTTATTTTTTTTCAATGAATGTGTATTAATAAAAAACATAGAGAAATGTGTACAGTATTCATAGGAAAAGGTCAGAAGGAAATACTCTTAAATGGTTTAATACTAATCTTTGGAGATAGAAATACATGTTGTTTCTATTTTCCTCTCTCTGCTTCTCTGAAAAATTTCAATAGTATGGATTACTTTTATAATCAGTTTTCAAAAATCAATAAAGTGAATAGGAAAGAAACATCCAATGGGAGGTCAAGCCAGTCTGAAGGACCTTTGCCTGAGTGGGGGGTAGGGAAGTGCTGGCCAATGGGGCCTGGGGCTCAGGGGCCCTCACTTCAGCTCTGGGGAGGCTGGGAGGCTGGCGCTGGAGCTCATCTGTCCAGGCCTAGCATTTTCCACTACCACAAGCCTGTTGGCTGGCCTCTGGCTAAAATGAGTTAGATCCTGACAGGGTCTCATGGGAAGCCACCGAAGCAGGGAGGGAAGGTACCAACAAAGGTCACCACGTAAGGGGGTAGGAGTATGTGTGGGGAAAGCTGCAGACGATGGTCAGCCAGGGGTCTCCCAAGAGTTTTGGGGGCTGGGGAGCTTGGAGCTTCTCCCTGACGACCATTTAGCAGGGAACAGACAAGGTCACATGGTGTTTTTAAAGTAGTTATCTGCCTGCTGACTGGAGAGTGACAGAGGTCAGAGAGGAGAGTGTCACAATAACCCAGAGCAAGATGCTAGCGCCTGGACGCAGGCAGGAACCCGGGGACTAGAGAGGTCCTGGTGGCAGGCTGAGCATGGAGGGCTCAGGAGCAGGGGGAAGGAGGACTCTGGGGTGTCCGGCCTGGATGAACGGTGGCACTCGGCCCTGTTCCTGAGATGGACACTGGGAGGGAAGCGGTGGGTTCCGTTGTCTGTAGCTTGGATACACCCAGGAGGCTGCGGCATCCCTTAGTCTGGCACGCGAGAGAGGAGACCAGGCTGGAGAGGACGATTTGGGAGCCACAGCACAGTAGATTGAGGAACACGGCGGGCCGGAAGGTGCGGGTGAGAGCGGCTATAGAGCGTGCGAAGAACAGAGGCTGCGGAGAAACAGGCTCAGTCCAGGCGGAGGGGGCATATCCGCCACCGCCAGAAGGAGAATCGGGGTGGAGCAGGCAGATGGGGCTGGGGGCAGAGGCAGAAGGCCATGATGGATGCGGTGCGGAGAGGGTCGCCTCCTCCCTCCCTCGCTGAGAACGCCAAGGGAGGACCGGCGGCCCTGATTCCGCGGTGGGTGGGGTGGGTCCGAGCCGGGATCTGTACACTCGGCCAGGCCCCATTGGCTGGCGGGCAGGAGCCGGCGCAGACACAGGCCACGCTGATGCAACGTGGGCCTATCGTTGCAGGCCCGGCCGGGGGCTGCAGCTGTGCAGGCCGCTGCCCAGAGGTTCCAGCAGGGAGGGAGGACGGGCTCCAGGCTCCGGGCGCAGGCTGGAGCTCTGGGACGGCAGCCCAGCCACGCCCCAAGCTGTCTGTTCTGACTCAGGAGGGAAGCACGCCTTTCATGGAAGCACCCAGAGCTCTGAGCTCTGTGCATGTGCGTGTGGGCGAGTTGGCGCGAGGTGGGGGAGGGGCGCGCGAACGCCCGTGCAGGCTCAGCGGTTCCTCTCAAGCTCAGCATCCCCGGAGGCCGGACGGGGAAGCCGGAGGGGAGGAGCTGCGCACCTGCAGAGCCCTGGCTGAGCCTCAGGTCCTGGGTCCCCAGCCTCACTGAGCCTCTGACTCTGTCTGTGACTTCGGGGCAAATCCCTGATCCCTCTGAGCCTGTTTCTCCATCTCTTTAGCTGGGACAGAGAGTTGTGGGAAAGAGCTCAGAGATTGGGGACTGGTGCAGGAAAGGGGTCGCCAGGAGCACAGCAGACCAGTCAGAGCCCCTAAACCAAGCACAGAGGAAAGGAACTAGCATTTATGATGCCCACCCTGTGCATTCTTTGAAGCCCCATAACCCTGCTGGGAGGTAGGTATTTCAGTTCCCACTTTGCAGATGGGAAAACTGAGCCTCAAATAGTCCAGGAATGACAGCCTGGATTCGAATGAAGCTAAGTTTCCCTGCTTGGGGTATGGGGTTCTGTCCATTGCAGCAAATGGGCCATACCTAAGGGCATCAGGAGGCTGATGCTGGCATCGCTGATGGCCAGAACTCAGAGTTGTCCAAATCTTGGGCGCTACCCCTACATAGTCAACTTTCTGTTCTTAAGCAGTGGGCCTCACAGGAGATGCTCAGAGGGGTGACAGACGGGAGGAGGGAGAGGGCTGCAGAGTCCAAAGTGTCTGACACCTTGCAGGTGGGGGGTGGGGGAGACTGCCTGGGGTTGAGAAGGAGCTCATACCAAGTAGACAAGAAGAGTTGGAGAGGATGAGGAAAGCGAGCTGCTCTCCTCAGGTGCACAATTAATGGCAACACTAAAACCCACAGTAATGAAGAGAAGTAATATTTTCAAAAATCAAAACCAATGCAAAAAGAAAATTCCATGATGAAAAAAATACAAAAATTTTAAATAAAGTCAGGATCCCGGTTCACTTCATGGGTGTACAACCTGCGTGGCCTCCCAAAGCCCCACACTTGGGTAAATGTCCTGCAGTTGCCATCTTGAAATTCTGAATAATGTTTGAGGAAGGAGCCCCACACATCATGTGGCCAGTCCTGGGCAAGATCAGTAAGACAGTACTGTGTCAAGGCATATTAGAGCCTGAGCCAAAAGAAAAAATATATATATTTGAAGTTTTGGTATTTTGCTCATCATGGATTTCTTTTTGCATTACCTTTGATTTTTTTTAAAATAGTTTATTGTCAAATTAAGTTTCCACATAACACTCAGTGCTCATCCCCACAAGTGCCCTCCTCCATGCCCANTAAGCGTCTGACTGTTGATTTCAACATGGGTCACGCTCTCACAGTTCATGAATTCAAGCCAGGCATCTGGTTCTGCATTTACTGTGTGGAACCTGCTTGGGATTCTCTCTCTCTCCCTCTCTCTCTGCCCCTTTCCCAGTCACGCTTTCTCTCTCTCAAAATAAATAAGTAAACTTTAAAAATTGTTATTAAGGGGCGCCTGGGTGGCTCAGTCGGTTAAGCGTCCGACTCTGGCTCAGGTCATGATCTCACGGTTCGTGGGTTCAGGCCCCACATCAGGCTCTGTGCTGGCTGCCCGCTCAGAGCCTGGAACCTGTTTCAGATTCTGTGTCTCCCTCTCTCTCTGACCCTCCCCTGCTCACGTTGTCTCTCTCTCTCTCTCAGAAATAAATAAAAGAAAAAAAATTTAAAAAATTGTTATTAAAAATATAGCAGATGTTATTTCTCTTGATTACTGAGGTTTTTGATGCCCCTTTTAATTTGCACCCAAGTGAAAATCTTCCTGTCCTCACCCTAGACCCAGCCTGGAGAAGAGAGGAGAAGAGAGGCAGCGTGGGCAGAGGGGATGGCAGGGCACTGGGTGGACACCGGC
>NW_027527824.1:1235532-1272902 GCF_008692635.1 Crocuta crocuta
TTGGAAGAGAAGTACCTGGATGTCTCCCCACCTTCTGATCATAGTCCAGAGCCTCAGTGCCCCATTTGTGACGTGAGAACAAGGGTTCCTTTCAACAGCCTGTCTTTCAGGTTGTTCCGAGGGACAAAAAGAAGAAAAAAGTTACCGAGTTTGAAGCTGGAAAGCCTGTACATGGGAATGTATGTGCACAGGTTCTGTGTTAGGTGCCGTCTGCTCCCACAGGCACTCATGCAACCATCTCCCCCACCCCCCACGCTTCCATCCCTCCATTCTGCTTTCTCACAGCCTGGAGGCCTCCCCCAGCCCACCAAAGCCTCTCCCTTCCCTTGCCCTCAGTGTGCACAGGACAGAGACCATATGAAGGCTTTTGTTTATTCCTTCCTTTCTTTTATGGAACAAATGTTTGTTGAGAACCTGCTATGCACCTATGTTCACTATGTGAACGAAACAAGGCCTTTGCTGTCAAGGAGCCTCACAGTGCAGGCTGGGGGAGACAGGCTGTAAACCTAGAACCAAGTATGATAACTTTGGGTCATGAGAGGCCTATGCAGAAATGAAAACAGGTGGGTGGAAGTGGGAGGCCAGGTACTTTACATGGGGTGGCCTGAGACCCGAATGATAAGATGTGTTTGTTTCCTGTTGCTGCTGTAACAAGTTACTATGAACGTAGCTGGCTTAACATAATATAAGTTTATTATCTTGCAGTTCTAGATATCAGAACACTAAATAGGTCCATGGGGCCATGTACCTTCTCGGGCGTCTAGGGGTAAATATCTTTCCTTGCCCTTGGGAGCTTCTGGAAGCTGCCTGCAGTGCTTGACCTGTGGCCCCTTTCTCCATCTTCAAAGGCAGCAGTGTGGCATCATCATATCTCCCCCTCTCTCTGACCTCATCACATCTCTTTCTCTGACTCTGAACCCATCTCCCCACCTCCCTCTTGCAAGGACCCTTGTGATTCCTTTGGGCCACCAGGGTAATCTCTGTAAGTTAAGATTTGTAATTTAATCTCCTTTACCATGTGAATGAACATATCCAGGATTAGGACACAGCCATCTTTGGGGGGCCATTATTCTGCCTACCCCAGAAGCTGACCCTGTGAAGGCCTTAGAGTAGAGGAGAGCAAGCCGAAGGAATTACCTGTGCAAAGTCCTCAAGGCTAGAATGAATTAGGCGTGTTCTCAGAATAGCAAGAAGACCACCTTTCTAGAAAGTAATGCTCCTGTTAGCTTGATTTTAATGAACTTTATCCCTGGGGCCAATCCCACCTCCTTAGATGAATGTGGTGCTCTCCGGGAACCCTGAGTATCCAGGACAACCTCACAGAGCATCTCCTTTGCACTGAAGGTCATCTCCTCCATTTCCTCAGCTTCCAGCTGGCCGACACTTCACATGCTTGGGAAGAGAGCCCTGGATGTTTGGAGAAGGTGCCTGCCTGGGCAGTCACCTGGAGCTGGAGGCCAGAAAGACTCTGGTCAAGGAGCGGGCCCAGCTCCTGGTACCTGCATATAATCCTTCTTTCTTCCTTGCTAAAGGCCAGGGCTGTGTGGCTAAGGGAGGCTGGGGCAGGAAAGGCTGGACCTCCAGCCGTGGCAGCAGCCTTCAATGATCATACTGTTAGCTCTGGACTGCGGTGGGGAGGGTGCCGGGGTCTGGCTGAATGAGGCATCTGTGATCTCTGGGTCAGGGACTCTCCTGGGACACACCTCCCACCCCCCTCTGCTGTACATTTGGCTTCCTTCACATCCCTCATACTGTCCCCAGAGACCACAGCTGCTTCTCTGTGCCATTGGCTGTTGGGTGGTGTCCTCTCCTGTTAGAATTTAAGCCCTGAGAGGCCAGAAGCTGTCTGTCTTGAGCACCACTGAGGCCCAGAACCCAGCTCAGGGCTCGGCTCAGAGAAGTTGTTCCATAAATGTGTGGAATGAATGCATGAACGAACAAACGAATGAATGAGAGACTGTTGCCATTCTCACTACATCTGGTCACCTTTTCCCCAGACCCTTGCAACAGCTTCCTCACTAGTTTCCCTGCCTCTGGTCTCTCCTCCACACCCTTTCATAGTATCTTGTTAAAAGCCTCCAGAAGCCCCTTGAGACTCTCAGGATCCAGCCAAGCTGCTGCCAGCTTCATCAGGGCTCCACCCACCCGTGCCCCTCCCTGCTCCTGCACTACCCCTGGAGCATGCCCAATACCTCCCAGCCTGTGTGCCCTTGCATGTGTGGGTTCAGGAGACAAGTTCCTCCGGGAAGCCTGCCTGACTACCCCCAGCCTCCTCTGGGCTCCCATAGCCTCCCCACTCCCCTCCATGCTTCTCACCACCTCAGCACCAATTGTATCTGCGTGTAACACCTCTGTCTCCTTCTCCAGACCTTGAGCTCCTCAAAGGCAGGCACTGAGTCTGACCCACGGTTTTGTCATAGCAAGGGCCCTGGACACAGTCAGCACAGAGCAAATGCTCAGCAAAGGTACAGACTCGGCCCCAAGACTGTGAGGGGCCTGAGGCCGAACTAGTGGGCGCTTCTGCCCTCTAGTGGCCATTTTGGCTTTCCTGTATCCTATTCATGAGCTTCTTTAGGGTAATGGACTGACTCCTGGAACAGTGGTTTTCAGAATATGGCCCCAAGACCCCGGCATCAGCATCACCTTGGCACTTGTTAGAATGAAAATTCCTAACTGGGGCACCTGGATGTCTCAGTCAGTGAGCGTGCGATCTTGATCTTAGGGTCTTGGGTTCAAGCTCTGTGTTGGGCATAAAGAAGAAAGAGAGAGAGAAAGAGAGAGAGTGAGAGAAGAGAGAGAGAGAGTGAGAAAGAAAGAAAGAAAGAAAGAAAGAAAGAAAGAAAGAAAGAAAGAAAGGGAAAAGAAAAAGGAAAGGAAGAAAGGAAGGAAAGGAAGGAAGGGAAGAAAAGAAGGAAGGGAGAGAAAGAAAAACAGAAAGAAATAGAGAGGGAGGGAGGAAGGAAAGAAGATTAGTGGACTCCACAGAAAGAAAGAAAAGAAAGAAAGAAAAATAAAGAAGGAAAAGGAAAGGAAGAAAGGAAATGAAGAAANGAAAGGAAGAAAGGAAGGAAAGGAAGGAAGGAAGGGAAGAAAAGAAGGAAGGGAGAGAAAGAAAAACAGAAAGAAATAGAGAGGGAGGGAGGAAGGAAAGAAGATTATTGGACTCCACAGAAAGAAAGAAAAGAAAGAAAGAAAGAAAAATAAAGAAGGAAAAGGAAAGGAAGAAAGGAAATGAAGAAAGGAAGGAAAGAAGGAAGGGAAAGAAAGACAAAGAAATAGGGAGGAAGGGAGGGAGGAAGGAAGGAAGGAAGGAAGATTCTTAGACTCTACGACAGACAGAAAGAGAGAGAGAGAGAGAAAGAAAGGAAGGAAGGAAGGAAGAAAGAGAGAAAGAAAGAAAGAAAGAGAAAGAAAGAAAGAAAGAAAAATAAAGAAGGAAAAGGAAAGGAAGAAAGGAAATGAAGAAAGGAAGGAAAGAAGGAAGGGAAAGAAAGACAAAGAAATAGGGAGGAAGGGAGGGAGGAAGGAAGGAAGGAAGATTCTTAGACTCTACGACAGACAGAGAGAGAGAGAGAGAGAGAAAGAAAGGAAGGAAGAAAGAAAGAGAAAGAAAAAGAAAGAAAGAACGAAAGAACGAAAGAACGAAAGAAAGGAAAGAGAGAGAGAGAGAGAAAAGAAAGAATAATTCTTGGACTCTACCCCAGACTTATGAATCAGAAATTTTGGGGTATAGGGCCCAGAAATCTGTTTTAACAAGCTCTCCAGGTAATTCTGATGCAGGCTGGCTTGAGAACCCTTCTCCAGGTGCCCCAGGTAGTTGAGGAGACAGCAAGACTCACCTAGGGCTGCTAGCTAAAACACAGGGCTCCCACTTAAAGGTGAATTTCAGATGAACGATGAAAGATTTTTATTACAAATATTGCACCAGACACATTCGTACTAAAACATTATTTGTTGTGCCACTGATGCACAAGAGGAGAGCCGCTGCCTGGAGCAGCAACAGAGCAACAGATAGATAGAGAGGTTCCAGAATGATTTATTGAGCACCTACTATGTGCCAGGCACTGTCAAGTAGCGGGCACAATGGCAAAAGAAGCAGATACGAACCCCACCTTCAGTGTAATGACTCCATGGGCCCTGCTGGCTTTGATCTCAGGTTTATGCCCTAAAATGAGAGCCCTAATGACACAGTAGAGGATGTTGACTTCTTTATTTTTAATTTTTCAGAGGCAAGCAGGAAGTTGTTCTCCTCTTTCTCATAGATTTGATTCGAAATTACTTAGAGGGAGTTTCCTGGGGGTGGCGATGAAACAAGGTTGGCATGACCTGATTATCATTGCAATGGGATGATGGGAAATGGGGGCTTATTATACTAATCTGTCTAATTTTATGTACATCATCCACACGTTTATTTTTTTAAACACAGTCCAAAGTAATATCAACACCCTGAAATCTTTCCAGTCTAGAAAGAGACCCTTCTTTTCGGCTGGGCTTGCCTCAGAAAATGGAAACCTGGAGACGATGCTGCTCTCCCTTCATGACCATCACTGGCTGCTATGGTCCCTCTAGAGTGGAGTGCAGAGTGGGAAAGAGAGCAGAAAAGGCCCTCCTTGCCTGATACAGTTGTAACCCAGCCTGGGGACACTCTGGCCATGGCGATCGTCCCAAGTTGATCTTAACTCATGGGATTCTCCTGGAGATTTTCCAGGAAAACTCCTCCTCTGGGGACCTCTCACCTGGATTTCCCCTGATGAGGCAGGGCCTCCTCTGTTTTGCAACTTCCCTGTCTGTTTCCAGCTGTCCCCGCTCTGTTGGGATCATCTCACCACCCCCAAAGGGGTCCTCAGGCAGCAGGACACCTGCTCAGGCAGGCAGGTCCCCATCGGCTCCCCCGGCGAATCAGGCATCCTCTGTCCTCTCCACCCAGGCATCAGGCCCTCCCTGCTCTGCCACCACACACGGCCCCTTGCTGTCAGACTGTGCGGTGTGTGGGAGCACTTCTGGTCCCAGTGTCTCCCAAAGTCAAGGCACGTGTGTCAAGCTCTCTGAAGGGGGCTCTGGAAGCCCTCCTCACCTGACTTAAAGGAGGGAAGAGAAGCAGGGCAGAATGACACGTCTCTCTGGCGGGTGGGTGGGGCCCGCAGGCTGGCAGGACACGTCTGGGAGCACACCTTCTGGGGGCCTGCAGGGTGCGCTGACGCTCCGTTGAGGAGTCTGGGTGCCGGGACCCTCTTGTCCACAGCTTTTGGCGCCCCTGGTAAGACGCCACCCCCAGGCCGAGCCTCGTTCCCACCCCCACCCTGTCACATGACCAGAGAAACTGAGACAGAGAGTTGCTCCTTCATCAGCTGGATTTGCCTGGGAAAAACTTGCTCTTCCGCAAGGCTCCACGCAAGCTCTGCTGACCCCAGGACGACCTCCCTGATTGCCCCAGGGAGCACACCGAGACTCTCTGCCTCCCTGGTGCTCCCACCGTACCTTGTTCTCTCCTCCATTAGAACAGTTACTTTACTTATGAAAACTGTCTGTTGTCATGGTTCCTCATCAGATCGTGAATTCCCTGGAGAGCCCCTGGATGGCTGGGTCCCTGTTATCCTGCACAAAGGTGGCCTGACCCCTTGGAGGGGTGATGCAAGAACAGTGGCGATGACACCCTTTGCCGAGTGTTAACTGTGTGCCAGGCCCCGTGCCCAGCTTCGTGGAGCATTATCACATTAATCCTGCCACAGGCTTATGTGGTAGGTCCTGTTATCCCTGTTTGACAGATGAGAAAAATGAGGCTCAGAAGGTGAAATCACTGGCCAAGCTCACATAGGTAGAAGGCAGGAGAGCCAGGATTTGACACAAGTCCCCCTGAGTATGGAGCCCCGTGTGCTGTACTGATTTGGGGCTCACCATGTTCGATAGGTACCTGGGTGGGGGGCAGGGATGGGTGGGCACCCTGAGGTCAGCCTCACTGCTCCTGACCCCAGCAAGCTAGGACTCTCTGCTTTCTTGGGGTCACAGGATATGCAGGGAGTCAGGGGATACAGAGGGTCAAGACAGGTGAGGGAGGTCCTGACTTCTGAGGCCGGTGCAAGGTCAGGTCAGGACGTAACTTGGGCTATGACTTCTTGCCAGCACTGATGAGCCTCATTAGTCTGCTAAGCCCTGCGCCAGCCTTTAACCAGACCCCAGGGGCGGACAGCCAAGGCCCCAGCTCCGGAAGCTCCCGGGGCTGCTCTGGGAAGGGAGGAAGCAAACCCCAGGAAATGGGTGGGTTGTAATGGCTCAGTGTCTGGGTGTCCCCAGGGCAGTGACAGGTCCTTGCTCGGCCACTGTTCTATGGTGACCGCCTGTCCGGGTGTGCCCACCACTGAGGGATGCGGGGCTGCCAGTGTTAAAACTGCCCAGGAAGCAGTTGTCATCTAATGCCATCCATGTCATTAGGTGCTTCTGGGCCCCGTATGGAGGATGCTTGGGAAGTCCAGGCAGAAGTAGGGCACACAGGGGGGTCAGATGGGGCGTGGACTCAAGGGCTGCCTGGGAGAGCAGATCCAGGAGTCAGAGAGAGTGGGGCTTGTACCCACTTCAGCCTTACACTGGCCGGGTGGCCTCGGGCCACTTGCCCAATAAAGATCCCAGAACCTCCTTTCTTTTCTCTACAATGAGGTGGGTAACATCCATTTGACAGAGCTCTTGTGAGAATGCAAATGAGGTGACTCAGCAGAAGGAAGGCATCGCTGCAGGATTAGGTTCACCTATGAGTAACACATCCACACAATCATTCTGGCTTAAATTAGAGTTTGTTTCTCTCTCAGGTGCACGGTTGGAAGTCGATGGTCCAGGGGTGGTGGGGAGGCTCTCCTCGGTTAAGTCCTTGGGCATGCAGGCTCCTTCTAGCTCATGGTTCCTGCAACCCTTGGCTATGGCTCTTGTCTTCAAAGACCAATATAGCAGCTAGGGCCTCAGCCATCACATCACATGTTCCAAGCAGCTGATAAGAGAAGGACCAAAGATGTGCATGGCACCCCCTGTAAGGGTACTTCCCAGAAGTCGTGGCAGCAATTCTGCTGACTTTCTGTTGGTTGTAACTTTAGCCCCAGGGCCACAGCAGGAGAGTCCGTGAAATGTCCTTTTGATTCCAAAGGGCCACAGCCCCAGTGACAATCAGGAGTGCTATTTCTGTGGAAGGAGGAGGGCACAGATATTGGGGAACTAGCAGAAGTGCTGGCCACACGTGCCTGGTACAGTGCCTGGCATACATCAGAAGAGCTCGGCACGTGTGAGCTCCTTCTCCCTGGCTGGAGCAAGGTTATGGCTCTGGCTCCCGAACCAGCACAGGGCCTCCCAGGTGCCTTGATGGGACAAGGGAGGAAGAGAATGGAGTTGGGACTGAGACTGGCTGGGATGTAAGAAGCAGGGACACCTTAGATGGGCCTGGCCAGCTGGTCACAACACCACAAGGCTCAGCATGTGTTCACCGCCCCCCCCCCAAAGGCCAGCACCCTAGGAGCTCAGTAGTGGAGTCCTGGGTGGCAAGGAGTCCTCAGGAGCTGGGCCAGAAGCTGGAGGCAGAAGACGCTCCACTAAGGGGAAAGGGCTTGACCAGTACCAGGTGGGACACCAGAGTCCACCCACGAGCAGGCATGACATCAGGGTGGAAAGGCATGGGGTGGGGTCCCTGACAGCCAG
This sequence comes from Crocuta crocuta, assembly GCF_008692635.1. Lineage (NCBI taxonomy): Eukaryota > Metazoa > Chordata > Mammalia > Carnivora > Hyaenidae > Crocuta > Crocuta crocuta. The sequence goes on from NW_027527824.1 coordinate 1,243,207, forward strand.
GCCTGTACTGATGACCACCACAGAGGAGAAGAAGACACCGACGTCAGACATGTCTGCTTTTATTTTAGAAGCAAGCTAACAGATGTTAAGTAATCTAGGAAAAGCAGCCTCTGCCAAAAAACAGACCCAAAAATATGAAACAATGAAACCAGACAGGGTGGCCAAACACCAGCTCTTGTCAGGGAGATGGGGTTCTCGTTCCTAAGGCCATGACATAGTATCTGCTTTCTGGGTACATTAGGGTCGGTGGCACAGAGGACCATGTGAGACCAGCCCAGAGGGATGCTGCTGGATGCGCCCCCCTCCTCCCAACACACACACATACTGTTTGAGTGTGGAAGCTTGAGAGTGTGCCTAAATATGTAAATCCCGTCTTGGAGGCTTGAGATTTGCCAGCAAGTTCCTTCTCCCCGCCCCTGATCTGCAGCCCCCAGTTGCACAGCCACACTGCATCGCCTGGCCCGCCAACCCGCCAACTGGGTTGGAAGAAATGGAGCTCAATGTAAGCCTGGGGGTCTGCACCTTCCAGGCTGCCCGATGCCTACTGCGCACCATTAACGGCTGGGCCCGCAAGCTCCCACGCAGGCACACCAGCGTCTCCTGTCCTGTGGTCCTAGGCAAAGCCACACGGCGTCTCCACCCTCCCCACCTCCATCCCAGCCGATGGTCTTGCCTCCTGAGTCACTGACAAAATCAAAGCCAATGGGAAAGACCGCCCTACTTCGGGCTCCCTCCGCATCTTGTGGGTAATACTGCTCCTCCAGCTCGAGCCAGCGCCTCCTCCTGTGTGTTGGACCCCATCCCCCCCTCACCCCCCACCAGGCAGGCTGCTCTCTCCCACGCCTTCAGCTCTTCTGTCCTCTCTCCCTTCCTTGGCCATACACACGTCTCACATGCTCTGTGTCACAAAAGCCCTCTCTGTTTCCTTCTTGGTGTCTTGTCTTCCCTTTCTTTTCCATCAGAACCCCTCAGAGGAANTGGCCTCCTGCTGTTCCCTGGCCCTGCCCTAACCAGTGTTTGTTTGGTCACTCACTTCCCCGAAGCCCATCCTTCCAAAGTCGCTGGGGACCCCGTGGGTGACTAGGGCTCCTCGCGTTTGCCTGTCACCAGCGTGTAACACTGCTGGCTGGCCCTCTTTGGGGACCCTTTCCTCTCGTAGTCCCCGGGGCCACAACACCCCCGGGGTTTCCGCCTGCTCTTCTCCCGGACGCCCCCTCTCTGTCTCTCACCCAGTCCTCCTCTTCCCCGGATGCGGAGCCCGAAGACTCCCTCTTGGGTCTTCTCTTCTCCGGCAGCCACCATTTCTTTGTTGGTCTCTTCCACCCACGAGGCTTTAAATACGGTCTCTCTGTCCCAACGCCCATGTTTCTGGACCTCTCCCAGACTCCAGACGTGGATACCCAACTGTCTGCCTGCCATTTCTGCTTGGACGTCTGAGAGACATCCGAGAATCAGCACATCCAATCCCGAATTCTGATCTGCCCCCCAAAACCGACTGCTCCTATCACCTTCCTGGTGACAGATCAGGACGCTGCTGTCCTTCTAGGTGCTCAGGCGGGGCCACCCTGGACTCCTCTCTCTCACAATCGATATTCAGTTCGTCAGGAAATCCTGTGGCTCCACTTCCCAAGGACTTCCGGAATCTGACCACCTCTCACACCGCCCCGCTCCTGCCCTTCCCTGAGCCGCCACCACCTCCCCTCTGGTTGCTGCATCTGCTTTCCCTGCTTTGAACCCAACCCCCTTGGTCTATTTCACTCCTGAGGCAAACACTGAACCCCTCTGCTGTGAATTCTGAGGTGCGTTCGCATTTCAACTGGAGCAAAGTTAAATTCCTTACCATGGGCTCCATGATCTGATCTCAGTGACCTCACGGATCCATCTTTTACCTTCTTGCTCCACCCCACCCTCTCCATTGCCCCCTTCACTCAAGTCACATTGGCCTCCTGGCTTGAACATACTAGGTGTGTACCACCTCAGGGCCTTTGCACGTGTGGTCTGCCTTAGGTATTTTTACTCAGATGTCCCCTTCCCTGACCATTCCATTTAAAATAGTAACTCCATGTTCTCCTCTGTCTGTGTTGCTCTTTCTTTTCTCCATAGCACACAACTCATCGAATACCCCAGTTTTTGTTTGTTTGTTTGCTTATTGTCTACCTCCCTCCACTAGAAAGTACATTTCATGATGGCAGAGATTTTCCCTGCTGTCTCCCCAGCCCTAAAGCAATGCTGAGCACAGAGTCATCACTCAGTCTACACGTAAAGAAGGAAGGGAAGAAAGAAGCACTGAGTACGTGAAGGAATGGCTCAGGCTGCCTGGAGACAGCAGTAGAACAGAGGGCAACAATGACCATTGTTGTGAGGACCACAATGTGCCAGGCCCCGTGCTGGGCACTGGGGTGCGTGTGGCCTGGTAGAAGCAGACACAGAAGCTGATGTTCACAGAAGTGACTGGTAAGTGGGAGAACAGAGGGAAGCCCAAGGGCCTGTGGCAGATCAGAGGAGAGTTTACCCATGATGGCTTTTGTGAGCCCTGCCTGATGTCCTACCTTGCCACTCTCTCCCCAGCTATGCTCTAAGCCCAGTGGGATATTGAGGCAGCAGGGAAATAGAATAGCACACTAGGTGGGTTTGCACATTGGCTCCCCGGCTGGGTGGCTTTGGGGAGGGTAAAGCACTTCTCCTCACCAAGTCTGGGTTTTCTCATATGGAAAGCATGCCAGCTGCTGGCCTGAGCTTCTCCTAAATTCCTTCTGGCTTCGGGGATCAATCAGGTCATGGAAGCTTGCTGCTCAGATCTCCCTTCAAGAGCCTATGGCATGGAGGGCACCTGGGTGGCTCAGTCGGTTAAGCGTCCAACTTCAGCTCAGGTCATGATCTCGCGGTCTATGGGTTTGAGCCCCACGTCGGGCTCTGTGCTGACAGCTCAGAGCCTGGAGCCTGTTTCAGATTCTGTGTCTCCCTCTCTCTCTGCCCCTCCCCAGCTCGTGCTCTTGTCTTCCTCTGTCTCAAAAATAAATAAACTTTAAAAAAAAAAAAAAAGAGCCTACAGCATGGAGTGGAAGCAGGCCTGGGAACTCTTGGCCAGAGACAATAGCACCCATACGACCGAATGATGACCATTCACATAACAAATGATGTTCACATAAACATCATTTGATGTTTACAGTTGAAGAAACCAGGACCAAGTGTAGTCAACTGCATCATTTGTTCTCCATTCTTCTTCCTATCATTGCCATGGTCCACCGAGGGTAGAGTGCACTTCCTTGCTCTGTTGAGTTTGGACTTGGTCTCGTGACTCAATTTGGCCAGTGGAAGGTGGTCAAAAGAGACTGTGTGATTGTTCTGAGCCCGAGCCTTAAGAGGCATCCCGTGTTTCTGCTTCACCCTGATAGTCGTGTGAGGAAACTGGATTTTGGGCAGCCAGTGATCCCAGAATGAGAGGCAGGTGGAACAGACCTGAGCCTGAAAGACAGCCTGAAGCAGAACGTTTCTGCCTCTCCAGCCTACCTGCAGACTGTGAGCAAGACAGAGAAATACTGTTTAGAAGCCATCAAAATGTTTAGTTGTTTGTTATGCGGCATCATTACAGCAGTAGCTGACCAATGCACCAAAGTAAGAGAAATCATCACCAAAAGTCACACTGGAAGTCATAATGTGTGAAGCTTTTCGTTGCTATCCATACAGAATTGTTCAGTAAAACAAAAGTTCAAAATATCACAAACAAACACCAGTGACTGAACAAAAGACATGTTTGTGTATTGTTTGGTGTGGGAGAAGCTGGGCAGATTGTCTGCCAAGCACCTTTCTTTTCCAAGACTTGCCTCTGCCCCACCATCCATGCTTGCAATCACGGATACGACATTCCTTTGCTCTCAGCCTCCATGATGAGGACCGAGGACCATGGTCAAGCTAGGCCAAATGCCTTCTTTCCAAGAAGTTTGGAACCAGGACAGAGATTGAAAACAGATTCTCTTTGTGTGGATGGACCATAATATTAATCTGGGACCTGTTCGATGGGCCTGTTTTTGCCTCATCCAGAGGCCTGACCCTACCCCTGCCCTTAGAGCTTGAACTCCCCCATATCCTTTCATTGAATTCCCCTTTACGCTGAAACTTGTTCTGTTACAAAAACTGAATAAGAAGAGAACTCTGTGGGTTCTGGCACGGGCTGGGTGCGCAGCAGAGTTTTCTCGAGTTGAGTTATTATAGGAAGCCGCAGTTAGCATCACCTTTCCTGTGGTGTTTGCTGGTTGGGGTATTTCCAATTTTCTACCCTGAAGAACAGCACCCCTGAGTGCCTCTTAGATGCATGACGCTAGAGATGGGGCATCAACTAAGTTACTTTCCTCGTTCTTCCCCCACTCCTGCTGCTCCTGGAGATAAAAGACACCCCTCTGTTCTCGGGCACAAGAAAAAGGCATTGTGAAAAGGAACGCGGGATTATCTTAACACCAGATTTACCCCTTCCTAGCTGTGTGACTGTGGGCATGCTCCTTAACCTCTGTGTTGGTTTTCTCAGGCCGCTAAGTGGCAACAGTAATGGCCTACCTCCAGGGCTCTTAGGAGATTTGAGAGCAAAATGCTTGTCAACAAGCAAAAAACAAGCTGATTCAAATATCGGCCAAGGACTTGAGTAGACATTTCTTCAAAGAAGCTAAACAGATGACCAATAAGCCCATGAAAAGATGCTTAACATCACTAGCCATTAGGTAACTGCAAATCAGAACCACAAGGTGGGGGACTCTGGGTGGCTCAGTCGGTTAAGTGTCTGACTTTTGCTCAGGTCACAATCTCACGGTTTTTGAGTTCAAGCCCCACATCCGGCTCTCTGCTATCAGTACAGAGCCAGCCCTCTTCAGATCCTCTGTCCCCCACTCTCTCTGCCTCTCGCCTGCTCGTTCTCTTTCTCTCTCTCCCTCTCTAAAAATAAAATAGATAAAAAAAAAGAAGATAATACTTTGTACCCACTGGGATGACTATTATTGAAAACATAAAACTATCAAGTGTTGGAGAGGGTATGGAAACATGGGATCCCTTGTGCAGCGTTGGTGGGAACGTAAAATGTTGCAGCCGCTGTGGCAAACAGTGTTTAATATTTACAGTTTTTCATTTTTAAAATTTTAATTAAAACATATTTAAAACAGAATGCCTGTATAACCCAGCAATTCCACTTCGAGGTATATACTCGACAGAATTGAAAGCAGGAACTCAAATAAGATACTTACACACCCACGTCCATAGTAGCACTATCCCAGCAGCCAAGAGGTGGAAACTACCCCAGTGCCCATTGAGGGATGAAGAAACAAAGTATGACAACCATACAAGGGACTATTATCCAGTCTTAAAGAGGAAGGAAATTCTGACACAGGCGATAGCAGGGACGAACCTTGAAGACATTATGCTGAGTGAGTAAGTCTGTATGGTTCCACTTGTATGAGGTAACAGATTCCTAAAGACAGAAAGTAGAAAGGTCACTGCCAGGGGCTGGGGAATGAGGGAATTACACTACTGTGTAATGGGCATGACTTTCAGGGTTTTTTTTTTAATTTTTTTTAAATGTTTTATTTATTTCTAGGAGAGAGAGAGAGAGACAGTGTGAGCAGGGGAGGGTCAGAGAGAGAGGGAGTCACACACTGAAACAGGCTCCAGGCTCTGAGCTGGCCGTCAGCACAGAGCCCGACGCGGGGCTCGAACCCACGAACCGCGAGATAATGACCTAAGCGAAAGTCGGACGCTTAACCGACTAAGCCACCCAGGCGCCCCATGATTTTCAGTTTTTTAAGATGAAAAAAATTCTGGAGATGAGCAGTGGTAACAGTTGCTTAACAGTGTGAGTGGACTTAATGCCACTGAACTGTACACTTAAAAATGGTGAGGGGCGCCGGGGGGGAGGGGGCTCAGTCGGTTAAGCTTAAGCGTCCAACTTCAGCTCAGGTCATGGTCTCTCGGTTCGTGAGTTTGAGCCCCGCATTGGGTTCTGTGCTGACCGTTCGGAGCCTGGCGCCTGCTTCACATTCTGTGTCTCCCTCTCTCTCTACCCCTCCCCTGCTTACGCTCTCTCTTTCTCTCAAAAATAAATAAATATTTAAAAAATTAAAAATAAAAAAATGGTGAAAACATGGCCATATGGATGGCTCAGTTGGTTGAGTGATTTGGACTCAGGTCGTGATCTCAAGGTTTGTGAGTTAGATCCCCACACTGGGCGCCACACCGATGGTGCAGAGCCTGCTTCGGGTTCTCTCTCTCCCCCTCTTTCTGCCCCTCCCCCCAATGGGGGTACACATGCGCTGTCCCTCTCCATCTCTCTCAAAATAAATAAACTTAAAAAATGGTGAAAATGTAAAATTTATGTTATGTATATTTTATCACAATTTTTTTAAGAGTAAAATGCTTGAACCAGTGCCTAGTACAAAGTATACATTCCAGAGCAGACACTAAGACCCTTTCAGGCCCCAAACTCTTTTCATAATGATACTAAGACCTCATTTGCCTTTTTCACTGGGGTGATGTTTCACAGATGGTGCGACCACCAGTGCCTCTGTACTAATCAGACCTCCAAACTGTCCTAGAAATAATCATATTCTTTGCTGCCAAGCCCTTGCAGTGAAATGCTGCCAATATCACTCAAGAAAGCAATCAAATTATTTTATCGATGAAATAATAAACATATTCAATTCATTCCATATTGACCCTTGAATCCACACCTTTTTAATGTTCCTTGTGACAAAATGGAAGGTATCCTGAAGCACGTCTGCTGAAGACAGGAGTACTGTGGTTGTCTCCGGGAAAAGCATTTGTGCAATTGTTGGAATTGTGAGCCACCCCAGGCACTTTTTTCATGGAATACTATTTTTACTTGAAAGACAAATTGACAGGCAAATTATGGTTATGCAGACTTGAGGATCTGGCAGGCATTTTCTCAAAACTGAATAAATGAGCCTGTCATTTCAATGTAGGCTGACAGGATTTGTGGATCATGATAAAAAGTCAAGCTTTCAAGTGAAAATTAGAATTTTGGAAAACTTGTGTTCACCACTGTAAGCTTGACAGTTTCTCAATACTCGAAGATTTCTCCAAGAGATCAGTGGCGATATTAATGGATTTGATTTCTTCAGCTATTATACGCCAAAATTTATCAATATTTGAAAGGTAACTTAGTGAATTAATTTTTCCCTTAATGGCCACTGCATGCTGTTACAAAATCAGGCATGGGTAAAAGATACATTCAATAGTGTGAAGGAGACCGATGGATGTTAATGGAACTGAGGAAGAAAATGTCACTGATATGATTTCAGATTCTAATAGCAACTGATTGTTGCTATGTCCATAATAATTTGAAAAGGCCATTTAAATACCCCTTCTTTTCTAACTACGTGTTAGTATAAACCTGCATTTTCTTTGTCAGCTTCAAACAAAACAACATATTGTGCCTGATCAAATGCAGAAACAGATAGGAGAATCTAGCTGTCTTCTATTAAGCCAGGCATTAAGAAATTTGTACATCTAGGAAACAATGCCACTCTTCTCACTAGTTTTTTGTTTAGGAAAAGATATTTCTCATAAAAATGTTTAAAGTTGTTATTTTTAATTAATTACATAAATATTTTTCAAAAGTATGTTTTAATTTGTAACAGTGTAAATGCCAACATAAGCCATATAAACAGAAGTTCTGTGGCGTCCTCAATAATGTTTAGGTGTGAAACAGTGTCCGGAGACCCACAGATTTGAGAGCCAGAGCTCTAGCATCAACCCTTGGAACGATTATTCTGCACCAACCCATATCAGACAGCAGGGGGCAGCAGAGGCAGTCAAATAAAGTTCTCCCCTTTGCTTTAAAGGTATTAGGCACCTATTGGGTGTGACCCACGTCCAGTGCTGCTGAAGACACAGAAGAAATCCAACAAGGAGTTCATGGTCCAGTGCGGAATGCAGTTGACAATGGTGGGTCCAAGATTCCCCCTCTTGTGAGCATCAGGAAGTGCTGGTAAACTCATGATGATCACTCTTATTCCCACTGACTGGTGTCAGGGCTTGGTGGAGGAGAGGGAGTTACAGCATCTTAGGTCAGAGAGAATCTTGAAGCTGCCCATCCTTTCAAGACTGGAGCTAAGGATCCAGCAGAATGAGAAGCAGTCCAGATATACATTTTAATTCACTTGATACAGACGTTTCCCGATGCTACCCCCAATCCCTCCACCATATGAAGGGAGCCAGACAAAGATTTATGGCTCTCACCTTGGTCTCCCTTCCACTTTCCATGGCCACGCCTCCCAGCTCCCAGCCTTGAGGGCTTGTCCACCTGGCCCCTCCTTGGAGGGCGGACACTTTGGGGCTTCTGCTTCACTGAGGCCCTCAGGCCTGATCTTCCTCACCTGCCCCATCCCCACTCTGATCCCCCCACACCTGGAAGCCGGAAGTGCTGCCTCTCCTCAGTCTCAGTCAACACCTTGTCTTTCCAGCCCATTGATTGGCTACCTCCTCTCCTGCACAGGGAAAGCTGTAAGCTTTCTGCTCCCCTCCAAAAACAAAAACCCAAAGCCTCCAACTCTGCCTCCTCCCCCAGCTGCCACCCAAGCGTGCACCCTTTGCCAGTGAGCCTAAGAAAGGCTGCCCGCACTGTCTTGGCATGCACCCTTGCCCCTGACTCCACCTCTCCCCGGAACCACCCTCAGCCTCCAGCCGCTGACCTGAAGCATTTAGTCCCAATGCTCCTGGCCCGCCCTCTCTCCCCTTCTCTGACCACTTTTTCTCTCTTTCCTGCTGCATCCTTGTGAACCATGTTCCCTCCCTGGGGCCGGCCCCCTCTCACCCTAAAGGCTGTCCCAGGCCCAGACATCTCAAATTCTCTATCTCCCTTGTCTCTTTCCCTCTAAATGTCCTTGACCCCCACGCCCACCCCTGGAGCCCAGGTTCAGATCCTCCTCTCTCCTTGTCATCTGGATTCTCAAAACCGGCCCCAGCTGCCCTTCCTGCTTCAGTCTTCTCCAAACGGCCACCGGGGCAAGCTCGGAAGAGAAGGCTGACATCGTCTCCTGCTCAAACCTCTGTGTCCAAGACTCCCCTCCGCTGGCAGCACAGAAGCCAGACTCTGTGGCAGAGACCCGAGGGACAGGTCGGCCGCCTATCTCTCCAGCCACAGGCTTTCTCGACCCTCCCGCCTTGGTACTGCGGGACCGAGTCGATCTCCCCCACCACACCATGCTGCCTTAGGCCTGGCTGACGGAGCGCTTTAGTCCTCACCACCTTTGAGGGGCCAATTTCATCTCCATTTTGCTCACAGGGAAACTGAGGCAGAGAGAGGGGAGGTGACTGGGCCAGGATGCGCCTCTGGCTCCCCAGCCCCAACGTCACACCTCAAGTGTCCCACATCCTACTTTGTCTCTGGGTCAGGTAAGTGGCTTTGTTGCCTTTCCACCACCCCCATCCATTCCCCACTCAACACACACTCTTACCCAGTCCCACCATCCTTTAGGGCCAGCCAGGGTTCCGATGCTCTTCCTTCCAGACCCCCCGGGCCCCTCCCTGACCTCCTCGGGGCCATACAGTTGCCTTGGGTATGCCAGGGGGATGTGGCCCCAGCCCCTGCTGCCCTACTATGTATTGATTGATGCCTCCAGAAGCACAGGAGGGCTGGGGAGGGGGGACCAGCAGGTCCTGGGTGGGGAGGAGTGAGGCTGGATCCCCTCCTCCTTGTTAAAGTTCTGGTGCCCTCCTGGTAAAAGTCCAAACTCAAAGCTACGCCTAATATGGCCTCTGCCTGCCCCTCCAGCTCCATTTTATTTATCACTCACGGTGGGCTTACCATGCACTAACATTACCCTAAGCTTTTACAAAATTGGCTTCATTTAATCCTTATAAACACCCTATGAAATAGGTACTGGTATTACCCACACTCGATAGAGGAAACAGGCACAGGATCAAGACAGAGCTTGTAAAGGCAGAGCCGGGGTGCGAACCCAGGCCATGTGGGTTCAGAGTCTGTGCTCTAACTGTGCCTGGTGTGTCCTCAAGTTCTCCCTACCCACGTCATTGCCCTTCCCTCAAGCACACTGGGCTTCTCACCTGTCTCTTGACTGTTCCCACTTCCATGCTTTCGTGCTCGGGTTCCCTCTGCCTAGACTTCCATCCTTACCTGACAGCTTCTACTTAGCCTTAGACAGCCAACTCAAATGTCACCTGCCTTGTAAAACTGCCCTTGACCCAGTCCTGTCCCCACCCCCCTGCCGAATCAGGCAGCCTTCTCTGTGTCCACAGGGCACTCTGTACACACCGCCGCCGCACGCAGCCCTGGGCCTGGGGGGGGTGGGGCTTGGTGTCAAGGGCTGGCTCCTCCCCAGTTGTCCCATCCCTGGATGCCGATGTGTAGTCTAGGACTTCATCCAGCTCAGGAATTATTGGTAAATGTGGAATGGGCTAAGGGATACAGACAAGACTCCATCCCTTGCCCTCTAAAACCTGACCCATGAGCAGCCCAAGATCCAAGGGGATCAGTGTCCCAAGAAAGGCACAAAAAGCTTGGCTTCTCAGCTGCTTGGAGGGACACTGCTATGCTCCCATTGGGAGAGTGGGGGGCAGGCTTCTCAGAGGGTCCTTGAAGCGGGGAGGAAATTCCCCAGCCACATGGGGCGCATGCGGGCAGGATGAGCTGGGGAAGGATTCCAGGCTGGCAGAGGCACACAGGTAGGAAAGCAGCGTTCAGTTGAGCCTACCAACCCGGCCAGTGGGGGGGCAGTGCAGCAGCTGCCTAGTGCTCCCTGGTGCCCCCTGCTGGCGCCTAGCCCAATACCTGCACATTGTAGGTACACGTTAACGATTTGTTGGGAGCAGATCTTGTGGGGTGTGAAGTCTTATATACAATTTGGCGACCCTGTTTAAGGAAAAGAATGCTGGGTGGCTCAGCAGGTTAAGCATCTGACTTGAGCGCAGGTCTTGATCTCACCGTCCGTGGGCTTGAGCCCCGCATCGGGTTCTGTGCTGTCAGCCCAGAGCCTGGAGCCTGCTTCGAATTCTGTGCCTCCAGCTCTGTCTGCACCTCCCCCAGGTCTCTGTCTGTCTGTCTCTCTCAAAAATAAATAAACATAAAGAAAAGAAAAGAAAAAGAATGCAAAATTCCTACTATACATGTGGGCACAAAAATGAATATTTGCAACGAGAATGAAAGGAGCCATGTGACAGCTGAAGCTGCAGCAGCCCAACTGTTAATCCTCTTCTGGTCAGAAGGCTCGAAGGAGGATGCCAGGCTCTGGGAGCGTGGGCACGAGGCCAACAGGGTGAGCCTTCTCTGTCAGCCCCAGAGGCCCAGGTTCAGAGGCCTCTGAGCCCTCAGTCACCCTTCCAGACGAGCTGCCATGACCATGAATCTGTCACGCTTTGTGGGCCTCTCTGGTGGCAAAAAGGCCAGATTCTCTCAGGTCAGNGTGAAAGGAGCCATGTGACAGCTGAAGGCAGCAGCCCAACTGTTAATCCTCTTCTGGTCAGAAGGCTCGAAGGAGGATGCCAGGCTCTGGGAGCGTGGGCACGAGGCCAACAGGGTGAGCCTTCTCTGTCAGCCCCAGAGGCCCAGGTTCAGAGGCCTCTGAGCCCTCAGTCACCCTTCCAGACGAGCTGCCATGACCATGAATCTGTCACGCTTTGTGGGCCTCTCTGGTGGCAAAAAGGCCAGATTCTCTCAGGTCAGGAGACTTCCTCCCCCTGGGGAGGGTAGCCAGAGGGTGAATGTGGGTGTCTGAGAACTATTTGCTGGTCACCTCCTGGTGACCTTGGGCACTCTTCTCCCAGGCCTCAGGGGTGATGGAGGGTCTGTTCTGAAAGCCTCCTTTTCATTCTGGCATTCTGCTCCTCTGAATCGCCTAGGAAGCGCTCCCAGCAGGGGCGGCCGGAGGACTGCTCTCTGAGAGCCTCATTCATTGCCCGATGTTGAGGTCTTAACAAGGGCCTGCTCTACACTCTGCTGGGTGCTGGTGGGTGGGGGTGCACTGCCACGGACACGCTCCCACAGCCCCGTGGGGCCAACTAGACACCAAATATGTAATTATAGAGCCTTCAAGCCAAGCAATCTCATACCAAAGGCCGACTTCCTGGGGGAGTCCAGGAAGGCTTCTCACTGAGGAGACCCTTGATTTGAGAGATGGAACATTCATTCAACAGTTTATTTACTGATGTATCCGGCTCTGTGCTGGGCTCTGACGATATAGCAGTAAAGAGGACAGATGGGCATTTGCCCCAAAGTTTCTTCTCTTCAGTTCAGCAGGGAAGTAGACGTTACTCAGGAGAGAAAGGGAAAGTGGTACCCCAGGCAAGGACAGCTGGAGAGCAACCACCTGGAAGGGACCCACTGCATCCTGCTCATGGACAGAGCTGAGAGAAGTCTGGTACAAGGAGAGAGGGACGTGATTGGGAGAGGAGGCTGGTGAGGTTGGGAGAGAGGTGTGATGGAGGGCTTGAAACACCAGACTAGATATTTAGGACTTGATCGTGCTGGCAACTGGGAGCCATATGAAGGTTCTGGGCAGAAGGAGAAATCCAAGTTTTCTTAGCAAAGTGGCCCCTCCCAACCCTGCCCCCATATCCACAAATGCAAGTTTCCTGGGGACAACCTCCATACCCCCAACCTCTGGGCTGGGCTAAGAGAGGGTGCTTCCCTCCCCCCAGCCTGGACTTCACCCTCTTCCTTGTTCTTCCAATCAGACCCTAAGGCTGTTGCACTCTCAAGAGGTGATGGGCCAGTGCCTCAGGGTCGGGACCTCATTGAAGACTCCAATCTTCCCTGTGCAGGCCCCGTGGCATTTGCCTCCTGTGGGCTTTAACTGTTTTCTTGCTACCTGGTTTCCCTACAAAAACTTAGTGTTTCCCCTATCAATACCTGGCTTAAAAACTTCCAGGCCACCCCTCTGATAACCAGTGAGTCCAGGCTGGGGCCTCAGAATAATCCTGCTGGATTCAGAATCGTGGGTGAGACCCCAACAGAGTTCTTGGTCCTCAGAATAAAGTCTGAACTCCCTCCTGTCTGGCCCTAGGATGCTCTTCTCTTCCCATCACTTCTGCTGTTCCTTCCCTGGGAGCTGTCCAACCACCCTGAACTGTCTGGGTTCAACAAAGGGATGTCCTCCCTCACCGCCATTGTTTTGCCCAGGCTGGCCTCTTTGCCCAGAACACTGTCCATTCCCTGAGGTTCCCTCCTAATCTAGCTACCCTCTACTTCTGCCCCGAGCCTGCCTGTTAACTCCCTCAAGGAAGCCTTGCCTAATTCTCCAGAATAGACCAGTGTTCTTTCAGACTCCATGCCTTTGCATATGCTGTTTCCTCTGCCAGGAATACCCTTCCCTCCATTTTTTGATGTCTGGTGTCTGCCCAGTCACTGCCAAGTAGCAACATCTTTATTTTCCCTTTTACAGATGAGGAACCAGAGGCACAGAAAGGTCAAGTAACCTGGTCACAACCACTCAGCCCTCCCCTAGAAAGTGATAGTGATAAGTGGTTAGAATCCTGTGCCAGCCATATGATCTTGAGAATATCACTTGGCCTCCTGTGCTTAGGTGTCCTCATCAGGGACATGGGGTAACTATTGTGTAAGGTTGGTGTGAGCCTTACTGAAAAGCTGTACTGTGCAGCCTCCATTCCTTTGCTCCCCAGGCCAATTAGTGGCTTCTACATGACCCAGCAGCACATGGACACTAATTCATTCATACATCAAAACCCTCTAACATCTGCCCTGTGCCCTGCCCTGCGCAGTTGGCAGGGGACTCTTGGAAATAATCAGACACAAAGCCCACCACCCCCAAAGCGCTGGGGGAGAGGAGGGGAGAGAGAGGGGTGAGGGGAGAGAAAGAGAAAGAGATTGAGAGAAAGAGGGATTGTCAGAGAGGGAGTGTGTGTGTGTGTGTGTGTGTGTGTGTGTGTGATCCTCACCCACTGCTTTTGATTTAGTAAATCGAAAACTGACGGCTTTCCTCCTCGAGGATTGGCGCTGGGAAGGGGGAAATGTTGAAGGAAGGAAAGAAAGAAGGAAGATAGGTAGATAGATTCGATCTTTATTTTCAAAAACTTATTTTTCACCGCTTCGTGAAATCTGAGTATTTCACAGCTTCCAACGCTCACCTCCGCGCGCTGAGCCCTTGAAGCTGGGGAAGGGGGAAGAGTACTGTGAAGGCGGTGTCCCGCCACCCCGGTGAGCTCCCCAATCCCTGGGAGACTACTCTATCCCCAAATATCTTACCTCGCCTCCACCCTGCTTCTTTTCCTGACTCCCCACTCCCCAACACACGGCAGCCTCTGCGCCCCCACCCCCCACACACCAGTCGACATCACCTCTCCCTCCATCGGGGTCCCCAGGTGACCCTGTACCCCACTGCACTCTTTAAAACCCCCACCCCTCCATTGTCCTCTCCCGGGACGCAAAGTCTCCACGGTCGGCCCCGCCCTCTTCAGGTTAGAGTACAAGTTCCGCAGAGCTCCGCTCTTTTCCCATCTTCCCATTGGCTCCCGCTGTCCGACCGAGCGGGGCCGAAGGAGGGTATCTGGGGCGCGCCCCGCCCCTTGCCAAAGGCCCGGTGGGGGCGGGGCCTCGCCTGCCCCCGCCCCCNGCGTCCTCGCCTGCGCCCGGCCCCGCCTGCCCCGGCCCGGGGTTCTGTGCCGGGACGCTTCCAGCCCCGCGGTCTCGCGCGTCGTGGCTGGGACGCCCTGAGCTCCCGACCCGATCCAGTGCACTGGGACGGGAAGCTGCTGGCCCACCATACTGGTCCATGGTTGCGGGCTTGTGCCCAGCCTTTCTATAGTGTGTGTCGGAGACCCCAGACCTCCGTCCGAGACCCGGGTTAAGGCAGGTGCCACAGCCCTCCGACCGAGTGCAAAGGAGCCCAGAAGCCCCCCGGCCTCTGGCTCCCGAGACCCGAGACTTCAGCTGCCTTCCGCCCGGTGCCTCGGACTTGGGACCGTGCGAACGCCCAGGAAGCTCCGGCCCGGGTCCAGCACCCCGTGAGGGGTCCCAAGCGGGCTGGGCGGTCGGACTGAGCCGGACCCAGCTGGTGCTGTGAGCCGAGGCTGTCACCTTTCTGCCGCCCCAGGCGAGAGGCTCAGCGCTTGCCCCGAAGAAGGGAACACAGGCCACCCACCACCCCGGCCCCGGCGGCGGGCGAGAGCCGAGAGCTGCAGGTGAGACAGCCCCGGATGCCAGGCGAGGGCGGCCTTCGACCCCTACCGGGCAACACGAGGGCCAGCTGCGGGCGTGTACCGGGCACTAGCTGGGGCTGGAGCTAGGAGAGGGCGCCTGGAAGGGAGAAAACGGGCACTTATTGAGCGCCCATTGTGTGCGCGTCCGCGCCCCACCCTTGCGCAAATGGTCCTCGTTTAAGGCTCACTACTATTCCAGGAGAAAAAAGGTGTTGTGCATTGTTATGAGCTCTTAACAGACTGGGAAGCTGAGGCGCAGCGGGGTTGAGTGACACTGATCTTTTCACTCTGGGGGACTGAGACTGGGTTGGAGGGTTAGGTTGGAAAGGGAAAGAAGCGAAGAACGAAGAAAGGAAGTGGAGAGCCCCCAGACAGGAGGTGGCGGGGAGGGGTCAAAGTAGGGCCACTTGGGCATCCAAGAGCTGATCCTGAGGCTGGGGAGGTGGCTTCCTCTGGCCGCCTTCCCTCTCACTCCACAGCCAGGTCACGTCCCAGGAAAGGTGACCCAGAGTTGAGGGGAGAGATGGGAAGCTTCCCAGTTCCACAGCTTCCCTCCCTGTGGACCCTCAGACCAGGGAGCAGTGGCCCCTGGCCCCCGTGTGCCAGACTCTCTAAGACACCAGGCATCCTGAGGTGCTGCTTACTTGTTGGGAAAACTCACTCTAGAGGTCCCCAAGTCCGAGCCGGTCAGAGCCAGAGGAGGTGAGGGCTCTCAGCGCTCCCCAGCTCCCCTCCTTCACATTATTAATGGGATGCGGGAGGCTGGGTGGGGGGTGTGTGTGCCAGTTGTCCAAGGGGCTAAAGTAAGTGGTTGAGGCAGAGTACGCTTGAGACAATCTTCCCAAAGACCTTTCAAGATATCTGCTCCCAGCTAGCATCTTCTGGTGGGTGGCGGGGGTTTTCCCACCCCTGATGTGAGGTCATGGTGACCGCTTATGAGGCTGCTTTGGGAGGCTGTGTGGTGCTTGCTGGGCCCCGAGACGAGCCAGCAATCCCATAGCCTTTGGCCCAGACTGAAAGTCTGACCTCAGCTTCTCCTGGGCAGGGGAACCTGCCAGACACCTCTGGCCCGGGAGGGGAGGGGCTTGCTCAGGGTCTCCAGGCTGGGGCTGCCAGGGCTAGGGGCACAGTCCCAGGTGTCTGCATTCCCAGGCAGGGGCTCCTTCTCTTGCCCCCTGGGGCCATGCAGAAAGAGGGGTGTTGTGAAAGATAGCTTGGCATAAGCTCTGTAGGTTCTTGTTCTGAGTGGGGAGGAGGAGGGGACACGGCCTTGGTCTGAGCCCTGTGGCCTTGGCTGGGACTAGTTAACCTCTGCAGTGCCCAGCTTCCTGGTGTTGTGGGGAAACCCCCTTGGAAAGCCCCTGGGAGGTAGAGGAGGGTGGAGAGGTCAGCTGAAGGCTAAAGCTCAGTCCCTGAGGGTGGAGGGATTGGGGGCGCCGGAAGAGAAGGTAACAGAGGGGCTTGGCATTCTCCCCAACTCCCATCCATGGGGATTCAAATTCTAATAACCCCTGCATCTAAACAAAGCTCCCCTTTGATGAGATAATTTCACACCTGTGATCTCATTTCATGGTGTGGTGGAAAGAACCTGGAACCTGGAGAGAGGCAGAATGGGGGTTGCGGAGCCACCTGGGACCTCGCAGATGCGTGCATGTCTCCAAGCCTCACCTGTAAAATGGGGTCAAGGCGGGCTGTGTGTTACCTGTTCAGATAATGGGGCCATCACATCTGGCAGACTGTCAAGTGCTAAAGAGATTTTTGTGTTTGCCAAGGCCGGGCTTGTTACTAATGGCTACCATGTGTGGAAAACGGAGGCTCGGAGAGATGAAGCCACTTGCTTGCCCAGGGCCTTTGAGTTTGCTTCGGGAATTGAGCGTCCATTCATTCCAGGTGCTCTGGAAGTTACCCGGATGGAAAAGGCAGCGGGGCGACTAGCTCCCCATTTGGGTGGGCTAAACAGCACAGGCAGCCGGTGCTAAGTCAGACCAGGTGGGCGTGAATCCGCTCTGCCTCCCATTGGCCACGTGGCTCTGGGCCACATGCACTTTATTCAAGAGCACCAGCATCTCTGTAAATTAAAACTTCTCCTTTGCAAGGTTGTTGTGAGGATTAAATAAGGTATAAATATATAGTGCTCGGTCCAATATCTATTTCCTTCTCTGTAAAGAAAGGAGGCTGGAATTTTGACCAGGAAAATTCTCAGATTGGCAGCTGGGCTACTGTTGCAGGCTCACAGACTTGGCTTTGCTCAGCTGGGGCTCCTGGATGGGTCACGCTCTCCTGGCCGTTTCCCCGCTCCACAGACTTCCAGAATCTGCTTGGGGACCCTGGCTAGGGGCTCTGGGTTCTGACCCCCCTACGCCATCCCAGGGCTACTGGCTTCTGGGGTTGGGGGTAGCTGGTGTTCATTCCCCCTGGCCCCTTGTCTGCTCTCCCGAGGCACAAAGATGCAGTGAATAATTTATGGTTCCCCTCCTGAGCTGGGAGGCAGGCTCAGGGAAGCTGCTCTGTGCTCAGCTGAACTTCTGAATCTCACTGTAGCAGGTGGGTGGTTCCTGTCAGTGCTACTCAAAGTCTTGGATATGGAGGGAGGGGGACAGGACAGGAAGAAAGTGACTTATCATCGACCCTGGCTCTTTTCCTGTTGGGGGCCGGAGCAAGGTAGACTCGCAGGAAACAATGGAAACCAAGCTAGATGTGCTAGGATCAAGTCATGGGGCTCTGATTCCAAATGAGTGGTAGGGGCTGGCAGGGATTGGCTTTGAGGCTGGAATAACCCAGAAGGCTTCAGAAGGCTCTGGTCTGGGACGAGAGGCAATTTGCTCTAGCGAGCAGGGGTCCTGACATCAGTTCAAAATGGAATCCTGGCTGTGCCACTTCCTTACTGTGAGACAGTGAGCGAGATACCGCCCTGCCAGGCTTCTGTTTCATCCTGTGTAAAATAAGAGACATTATGGGTGACTGCGAGGTCGTATATGTAAAGCACCAATTTACATATTGGTAAAAGGGTGCTTCACTGTGGACATGAAGCATGGGGTGGGCTAATGACGGGGCTGATGGGATGGTGTAGAAGGCAGAGAGGTGGGAAGAAATCTGGAGTGGTAATACTGGGGTTTGTGGGGTTGGTGAGAGGTGTGGAAAAAAGGGATGGGTGGCCAGACAGTAGAGAGCCTTGACTCTCAGACAAAATTCACATTTCAGAAAGCATATGGAGTCCTCACGGAGAACCCTCTGTGGCTCTTTCTTGACTGTAAAATGACCAGGCCCCTTTGTTGTGCATTCGAGGCCTTGCCCAGTGTAGCCACTGCACAGACCTCTGGCTTATTGCTCATCACGGTCTCCCAAACATATCATGTGCTGCCGTCTGCTCAGTCTGCTCATCATCTCTGCCGTCCCTGCTTCTCTGCTCACCTCCCCATTTATGTAGGCCTACCTCAGGTCATAAATCCCCCCCCCCAAATATCCCTGGANGAGTCACAGACTGAAACAGGCTCCAGGCTCTGAGCTGGCAGTCAGCACAGAGCCCGACGCGGGGCTCGAACCCACGAACCGCGAGATCATGACCTAAGCAAAAGTCGGACGCTTAACCGACTAAGCCACCCAGGTGCCCCACTTCTCTGAATTTTTAACACTTCCCAGTAATCGTCACAAATAATACCTACCACTGCATCACATTTTACAGTCAGCGAAATGTATCTGTGTACTCATTTAGTAACACTGTGCTGATGATATTAACAACAGCTAATGCCCTTGAGTACTTCTGAGCCGCTGTGCTAAGTACTTTATAGATACTCTCATTCACAACCCTGGGAAGTAGCTCCTGTTATCACCCAGATACTGGGGCTCAGAGAGGTACACTGCCTTGTTCAAGGTCACCCAGCTAGACAGTGGGGAGTGAGGAATCAGGCTCCTATCTGTGACTGAAATGTCCTGTCTCCTCAACTCTACCCAAGTACCTCGAGAGCATACTTTGCATGGAAAAAGCTTGGAAAGGAACCTTCTTCTCAAGGCTAAGGAAGGGCCAGGTATCCAGACCCTGGCTGTGTGACTTGGGGTGAATCGGCCCCGCTCTGTGGTCCTGTGTTCCCATGTCTGTGGTGAGTGGGGTGGCGTCCCAGCCCGTGGAGCCGCAGGCTTCTGCAGTGTCCTCTGTGACTCTAGAAGGTGGAGGAGGAGACCACAGCAATCGGGGCCAGAGGATGTGGTGTGATGGGCAGCTGTGATTTTTGGCCTGGCCACTGTCTGGGCCAGCAGCTCTGTAGTTAGCTGCTGCTTGCCCTGAAGGGGGTGGCGGCCTGGGCTGCTGGCAACGCGGTCATTAGCTGGGCAGAGAAGACCCTGTTATTGGGAGCCGGCCGGGCTGGGCCAGGTTGGCAGGGCTGGGGCCCAGCTGGCCCAGCCCCAGTGGGGTCATTGGCAGGGCACCTCCTCTCCTTCCTTTGCGGCCACCCAGGTGGTGGCAGGTCCTCACTGGGCACCACAACTTTGTAGGCCAAGGCCTGCCCTTCTGTCTGTTGTGGTGGCCATGGTGGCAGAGCAGTGAGGATTCTAGGGACACCTGAAGATGCCTCCTCCTAGAAGCTTCCACGACTCCCCCCAAGCAGGCGGAATGTAAGTCTCCTTCTGGATGGATCCACACGCTTACTCGCTGACTGTGGCCTGTGGAGAGGGGTTGTGTGGGGCTGCTTGCCTTGCCGGCCTTTCAGAACCAGGTTATTCTCTGCCACCCCAGTCTTCCCCTCCTGACCGAGCGCCTGGCACAAAGGAGCATCCCCCTAGTTGGGAGGGGTGGTTCAAGCTACCCTTTGGGCCAGCCGCTCAACCTTTGTACCTCTGTTTCCTTCTCTGTAAAATGGGGCTGATAATAATAGTATTGTGGGGGTGAAATTAGATGACGGGAGTGAAGTGCCCAGCCGGGCTGGGCAGGGCTGGGCACACAGGCGGGGGCTNCCCGAGGAGGGAGTGGCTCGGAGAGAAGCTGATTGAAGGGTCCAGCCGGAGATGCCAGGAGGGAGGAGGACTCGCCGGAGAAGGACACTTTGCTGTCTGGGGAGGGCTCTGTCAGAGAGCTGCGGTTCCCACGCCTTCCCAGTGAGGAGGCAGCTGTCAGACACGGAGGGCCCGGCGCCAAGTTCAGGGCAGGGGGCAGCACCGGGATGTCCGGGGACCTTGCTCTTCTCAGGCTTTCGCAGCAGGAATGGCCGAGTTGGGAGGGGCCTTCTGGGTCCAGGTAGGAGATGCCGGGCGGAGAGCAAGACCTTCTTAAACGGAAGCAGTGTTCATTTGGTCTCTCTGTCTGGCCGTCTGTGTGTATGTTTCTCTCTCAATCTCATACAAACACATGCAAAATGTGGTTTGAGAGGCGCCTGGTGGCTCCGTTGGTTGGGCGCCCGACTCTTGGTTTCAGCTCAGGTCATGATCTCATGGTTCGTGAGATCGAGTCCTGAGTTGGGCTCTGCGCCGACAGCGTGGAGTCTACTCGGATTTCTCCTCTCTCCCCCTCCCCCACTTTCTCTGACTCTCTCTCAAAATAAACAGACATGTTCAAACAAAAAAACAAAAAAAACCCAAAATGCAGTTTGATTGGAGATTTTGGTCTGTGGGGGGAAACAGACATTAAACATTAAACAAGTAGGCACACAGATACAAAACCTCCAAATTGCCAAGAGAGAGCTTGGCGGGCCGGGGCGGGCCGGTGCCATCAGCGTTGGTGGATGGTGATACAGAGTCATGCTGAAGCCACAGCCGAGTGCACATACTTATTAGCCATGTGACTTGAGCAAATGATTTCACCTCTCTGGGCCACCATGTCCCCATCTGTAAAATGGGGACAATTACAGCATCTGGTGCACAAGGTTGTGGTGAGGAGTACATGAATTATACATACGAAGCACTCAGAAAACATCTAGCCCACAAGAAGTACTCGATGCATGCCAGCTGTTACTAGCTCTGTCTCCAGCACCTTGCCAAGAGTTTGGCAGAGATCAGTGCTCAGGAAGGGCCTATGGAATGAATCCCAGGCCAAGGGCAGCTGCTCTGTGTAACAAATGAATGAATGGCCGGGTAGGGAGGGGAGGACACAGAGGCAGTGACAGTATCGCACGTGACAGAATGTGGCAGGGAAGGCGGGCGGCTGGGGTTGTCGTCTGGTGCCGGGCGAGGAGGATGTCAGGAAAGGCTTCCTGGAGGTGGTGCTCCCAGAGCTGAGTGTGAAGATAACCTTGTAACACACACCATCTGCACGCACACACGTACCATGGCGCCATGTGCTTCTCTGCGAGGTCAGCACTAGGAATTCGGTGAGCTCAGAGAGGAGAGGTTCCTGTCCCAGGGTAGCCAGCCAGGGGAGAGCTGAGGCAGCACCCGGGTCTGCCGGACCCCGCCAGCTTCCCTCTCTCCACTGCCACCCGCCGTCTCAGCATCTGTGACGTTGTGCTGTGAGGGCACGAGGGAGGCAGGTGGGGAGGAGAAATGGGCTGAGGTCTGAGAGTCTCAGCTCTTCCCAGGCCTGGGACCAAATCTAAAGAAAAGAACAACCAAACCTTGCTCGCACCCAGGGGGTGTCTTCCAGCATTAATCCTGTAGCTTGTTAGTTTTTAAATAAGTAGACTCGATAGATAGATACATAGATACATAGATACATACATAGACAAGAGCCAAGGAAAGAAAGGAAGGAAGGAAGGAAGAAATGCTGTGAAGAATTTGCATCATCCTCGCACCCAAGAGGCTCAAAGAGAAAATTTCCTTCCACTGACAAGAGCCAGGATCCCCAAGTATCTTAAAGGAGTTGGCCTCCGAGACATCCTGAAGTCAAGGCTCCCTTGTGCTGCCTGCACTTGTGGTTGGCTGTGGGGCCTCGGGGACATGACCTCATCCCTTATGTTTTGCCCGCTTTTGTGTCCCTCTTGTAAAATAGGCTCAGGGTAATAAAGCCTTTCTCTTCTTCAGGAGGCGGGTAGGGAGCCTGTAGCCTGGCGGGCTAGGAGAGGCTTTAGTGGGCGCCTCTGGGTCTGTGACTCTCAAATTTTGCTGCACACTAGAATCATCTAGGAAACTTTTAATAGTCGTGCCCGGGCCAACGACCCAGGCATCAGCAGTTTTAAGGCTTCCCAGGTGCCGTAGCTCCCCAGGACTGACAGACGCCCACCACCCTCTGTGGGATGCATTCTTCCGTGTTCTTGGGGTGATACTTACACAGCCCCATGGGAAGGGGCTCATTGCTTCCAGGCTGCTCCCTCCTTTGGGGTACGGCTCTCCCTGGGACCTCTGTACCTGGAGAAACGGGGGAGCAGAAAGCCTTTTGCAGTCTGATAAGCTTGGGTTCCAACCCTCCTCTACTTCCTGGTTGCTGTCTTCTCTGAGCCTCGGTGTCCTCATTTGAAAATAGGAATAGCAATCATCTTTCTCTGAGAGGGCTGCAGAGACCTGATGAGGCCCTGCACAGAAAGCGTCAGCTCTGTGCAGCAGAAGGTCACAGACGGTGGCAGAGGCTCTGGACTCCCCCCGCGGTGCTCTTTCCTCCTGCCCCAGCCACCGAGACTGGGTCTTTTAGATGGAGGCTGGGGTGGGGAGGGATCAACACCCTGTCTTGGAGCCCTTTCCTGCACCCCCCTTCACTAAGAGATAAGATAAGGCAGCAGGCATTTTGTTTTGCTGGGATTTGTTTTAATGGCCAAATCATCGGGCCCGCCTTCACAATGAAGCTTTGTCTGAATCTGCTTGTTTTTCCAACCTGGACACCCAATTGCACCGCCCGCTTGGGGCCCCGTCCCACCTGGGAGGACTGAAGAATGTCAGAAGGCTCCCCCCCGCCCCCAACTAGGGGAGGGGATGGGGGAGACATTGGAGGCCTCTGTCTGGCCCTCACCAATAACTGACCCCATTTAAGTCAGCTGCCTCTGTTGGAAGCCAGTTCAATGGCATTATTTCAAGGCAGTTACCAGCATGGGTTTTGCAGGCAGAGGAGCTTGCGTTTGAGGCCTGTCTTTATCACTTCTCAGCAGTATGACCCTGGGTGAGTCATTTCAGCTTTTGGAGCCCCAGTTTTCTCTTCCGTGAAATGCATAACCAGGATGTACTTCTTGGGCTGTTGTGAGAAGTAAATGAAGTGCTCAGTGTATAAAGCTTAGTGCCTGCTGTATACGCTTAGGAACTGTCATCGATTGTCCTCCCTAAGAGCCAAACTCTGCCTCCTGCTCCCTCCTTCCCTGGCCTGGTCCCGCCCTGGCCTGCAGCCTGCGCCGTGCGCTGGGCCAGGCCCAGGCCAAGACAACAGAGGCCCGTGTGTATAGTAATAGTAACGACACCCCCATAAACTGCTCTGCTCTAATAATTTCTTCCATGTTTATTTAGAGGAGACTCCAAGGGCTGTTTGGGGAGAAGGCCGTAGAAAGGGGGTCTTTGGTGGTAGTGTTTGGTCTCGTCTGCTCTGGCCCAGGCAGAGAGAGTGTATCAGCCCAGGATGAGCTGCACTGGCAATAAATAGGGGTGTGGCAAACCAATGAAGGAGCGTGCAGCACCCAGAGCACCCCTGTGAGCCGCTACCTTCTGAAGGGGACTGAAGTTGCCAGGTCAGTCATATGGACCAGGGCTGTGGCCTGCAGTAGAGGGAACCGGTCAGCCCAGGAGATCTGTGGGGGGTGGTGGTGGGGGAAAACCTCAACTATCTCTCTTCCTTCCTCCAGTCTCCCACTGGGGCTTCCCGCTAGGTGAACCTACTCAGAAGCCCGTGGCACGGAGCCCAGTGCAGTCCACTAAGATCGGCTTCCCGGGCTCCCCGCAGGGCGGCTAGTGAACCTAGAGTGGCCAACAGGCCGTGTTCCTCACTCCATTGGTCAAAAGCTGTGGAGTCCGGTGGACCCACCCTCCTTAGGATTCAGTTGAAGAGTCACCTCTTGCTACTTGGGCACATCCCTCATGAAGGGTGGCTCGGCCCCTACACCAGAGACAAACCCAAGCATTCTAGTGCCTTCCTACCCCTCTGAGATGGGTGCCTAGGCCCCTGCCCACCGTGCCCGCCACTGTGTCCAGCTCCACCCCCACTGGTCCTTAGAGAACGTGGCTCTGAGTTTTCTCCAGGCTGATCACCTGAACGACCTGTGTCTCTGTCCCTCTTTGTTAGTCAGTGTGGAGCGGTGGTTAGAATACAGGCTGTGAAAATCCTGACTGTGCCATAAGAGGCTGGGCAACTACACAGTGTGCCCCATAGTCTCTTGTGCCTTGTCTTCCTCATCTATGAAATGGGGATAACAGAGAGTACTCAGAGGGTTGTTGTGAAGACCAAATGAGCGAATAAATGCGAAGTACTGGGGATAGTCCCTGGCGAGCAGGGAGCACCCAGGGATGACAGCCTTTGCCATGATCACAAATAATATGGTGAGAGTCCAGAACTCACAGTATGGCTGGACTGTCAGTGACAGGGCAGGGTCTGTCACCACTCTCAGCCTAGACTCTGCCCAGTGACAAGGTTATAATGGTGTCATGCAGCCTTGCCACACCACGGACACTTACCTGTCAGCTGTCTGCCCCTCCCCCCAGTCCTCTGCTGCAAATCGTGTCCTGTGAGAAATGGCTTCTCATTCTATCAAGCCTCAGTTTCCCCATCTGTGGACTGGGGCAAGTACTCACAGGGCTGGGGCAGTGACATGCAGAGCACTGAATGTGGCTGGAGGAGTCAGGCTTCTCCTCTACCCTGTTGCCGCGGAGAAGTCGGGGACCCAAGGGGCCTGCCTGGGCCCACGCCGCATCCCCCAGATCAGGCTGCAGGTAGCTCGCAGGGTGGCCTTGCCAGGGAGAGCCGAATCCCTGGAGTGAGGCCAAGGTTATGGGCAGGTTGGTGTCAGGTGAGTTCAGGTGGCCCTGGAGTAGCCACTTTATGTAGCTGGGCAGCTGTTGGTGGCTCTGACATCGGCCTCTGATGTCCAGAATGAGCCGCACCGCCCTGAGCTTGGGGGACTCTAGGGAGCCTTTGAAGACCAGGTGAGGGGAGTGTGAAGCCAGGCAGGTCTGGGACAGACTGTGCAGGGGGTGCTGCCCCGACACTACAAGGCCCTGTGAAGGGGCGCCTGGGTGCGGGATTTGGGGGGAGCGTGGGCTTCCTGCCGAGCAGGGAGCTGGAGGCATGACCAGATGGAAGATGTGTTGGGCTACATTGCATGGAAAGCACCCACGAGGCCCCCCAGCGATGGTGTCTTGGGGGCATCTGGGCAGGCCTAGAGTGCAGAGCCCTTTCTTTGCAGCTGGTCTTGGCCAGGCGCTCCCTCACCTCCCTGACGGGAATACTGTGCATCACCCACAACACACCCCTGGGTGTCTGAGGAGGCGCGGGCACGGAGGCCTGTGATGGGCGTGGTGGTGCCTTGATCCAAACAGAGCCCTTCTGGAGAGGGGAGGTGTGCAGCCTTCCAAGTCAGTCCTGGCTTTGAAGCCCCGCTCTGCCTCTGTTGATCAGAACTTTGAAGACACTGGGCAGGTGGCTTAACCTCTCTGAGCCTCAGGTACTCACCCATAAAATGAGGGCAGCAGCCCTTCCCTTCCAGGTCTGTCTCGAAGCTAAAATGACCTAATGGACGAGATCACATCTTCTACCTTAGAGGAGACTCCACAGTCATCTTCCTCCTGCTCTCTCTGTCCATTTTTAATGCTGCCTCAGGAAGTTCTTTCTTGTGTTTAACTGAGATCCATTGTGCCGTAATGTAACTGGAATGTCCTTCCTCCTGTTGAGGGCCCTGCAGAGGCGGACTGAGTTCTTCCTCTATACTCCCGTGCCCCGTCAGTACCTGCAGTGAGGCAAGGGCTGGAGCAGCTGGGAGTTGGTTTTCACCCTGTGGCTTGGTGGCCGAGCTGTCAGTGACCACCGTGCGATGGGAGTGGGTGCATCATCCTT
Organism: Crocuta crocuta; assembly: GCF_008692635.1. Classification (NCBI taxonomy): domain Eukaryota; kingdom Metazoa; phylum Chordata; class Mammalia; order Carnivora; family Hyaenidae; genus Crocuta; species Crocuta crocuta. The sequence continues at coordinate 1,269,263 of NW_027527824.1, forward strand.
TCTGTGCTTGATCCATGTTCCAGAAGGGATGACTCTGGGGCAGTGGAGAGAGCCCTGAGCTGGGCCTACAAGACCTGGGTCCTGGTACCCACTTGGCCCATCTTGCTGTGTGCCCTGAAGCCAGTTAGCAACCTCTCTGAGCCATAGTGAGGATGTCTGTGCCTGGGACTCAGCTCTCTCTGGTGAAGATGTATGCAGTTCTGCCTAAAGACCATTTGCCTCCCTCTCCCCGACCTGGGCCCCAGCCAACCTGGAAGCCAGCAGATTAGGGTTCCAGTGGTGGTGGTAAGAGCTGGGTCCACTCTCAGACCAGAGCTTCCAAGGGCAGGCAGTGATATCAGGGTTAGATGCGGGTTTCCTGGTAGGTAGGGTACTACCCCTTGAGAGCCTGAATCTCTTCCTACCTACCCCGCTAAACTCACCCAGCTAAAGGTCAGTCATGTTTCTTGAGTCCCACCTTGGAGAATTTGTTTTTCCACATGAAGTCTGCTTTAATCCCTCATGTTGGGGCGGTTGGGTGGGGACCCGAGGCTCAGAGAGATGAGAAGACTGGCCCTGAGGCCCCACAGCCTTGTCTGCAGGAAGTGGTGAGGAAGCCCAGAGCTCCTGATTCTGCCCGGCCCCCTTGGCATCTGGGCCACACCGTGCCTTCTAGGTCCTCAGCAGGGGAGGCCAGGTGGCCATGAGCGAGGCTGTTTCTGGTCTGGGATGGGGCTCTGGGAAGAAGTTGGCCAAAGAACGGAGGAGGGAGTGGGGTTAGGAGCCCAGGAGCTCTGAGTTCGGAATGCCCCTGTGAACTTCAGTGTTTGGCTTCACCGAAGAATCAAGACTCATTTCTTCTTGGCTTTGGACACCTAATAGTTTACCTTTATAAAGCACTTTGATATCCACAGTGTCACCGAATCGTCCTGGCAGTCAGTGCGAGGTAGTGTGGGACTTGTCTGGGAGGGTCGGGGAGGGTGAGCTCTGGAATCTGACAAACCCAGGTTTAAATTCCAGCTGCTACCAACTCTCTGCCTTTGAGCGGGTGAGTATCCAGCCAAGCCTCAGTTTGCTCATCTGGGAAAGGGACAGTCATCCCCCACAGCAAATAGCAACGGCTGTGTTGACGACCATCCACACTGGTCCAGTGCCTGATGCAATTTCGTAGTTTTCGTGATATTCATTATCAGCTCCACTTTATAGATGGGAAAATGGAGGCTCAGAGAAAGAAGGTGACTTGCCTGAGGTCACATTGGCATCTAGCTTGGTTCTCCAGACTTCCTGTCTGTGGCTTTTTCCTCTAACACTTCCCTTTCTGTCCTCAAGTGACCTGACACCTCATTTATCCAGTCTCCAATGTGTGGATACTGTCTGCTGTCTCTGATGAGGCCTTGAGTATACCCTCCCCCACCCAAGTGCCTACTAGCACTTGCCTGGCACGCAGTAGGCACTTTAAACACGTTTGACCTGTGCATGACCATGTTGATAAGTTTGTATCAACAGGCAGTCAAGGCTTGTGTCCCTAAAGCTTCCTTCTGCTCCCTCATTGCCTTTAAAAACAACCCTTTCATAGTTTGGGTTGGAAACCTTTGTGAAAAGGATTGATCACTTCCTTTCCCTGCACAATGCAAATGGTTAACCTCTCCTCTCCCGGAAGGGCCTTGCAAGCACTCACTGTGTTGCTGGAGGCATCGAGACCCGCTGGCCCTGAGCCGAGTGACCCTGGGCTACTGCGCCTGCTTGGCTGCCAGAGGGTCTGCTTTTGCAGGTTTTTGGCTCTTCTCACCTTGACCTTCATTCTGTTGCCTCCAGCAGTCCACCACCTTTCTTCCCTCATGTGCAAGCACAAGCGCGTGTCCTTCCTGATTTACTGTTACCAGTTAGGGATTAAGAAATGGGACAATTGAGCTTACTGGAATTGGTTAATTCGTTCGTTCGTTCATTCATTCGTTTGTTTGTTCGTTCATTCATTCATTCTTATTCAGCCAGCCATTGTTGATTCTGGGTCTTGCTATGGATTCCATCCATCCATCCATCCATCCATCCATCCATCCTGATTGAGGGCTTATGCAGTGGCTTGTGATCAGTCGAGACAAGACCACACCCTCCTGGCAGTGCACGTAGGGAAGTAATGATGTGCACATAGCAAATACCAGGACAGGACCTACAGTTTATGATCTGCCTCCGTGTGCATTACCACACGGAGAGTTTACAACAGCCCTGAGGATGGCATTCGCCCGGTTTCACGGATGATTAAAGCAAAGCTCAGCAAGGTGACGTCTCCTGCCCAGTGGCCAGCAGTGAGCATAGAATTGCAGTGGGAACTCGGCTCTCCAACCTGGCCTGTTCCCTCTCCTCTGTGTTCCATTTATAAACCGTATGGTGCCCCATTCATTTTCTGCTTCTGTCACAAAAGATCATTGGTGATGGCTTAGGTCAGACCTGGTTCTCTGTAAAATGGTCAGCCAGACACAGACGTCCTTTAAGCACGCATACCTTGTCCCGCAGTGGACCTGCGCACGCCATCTAGCCTACACTTCCCAAACTGTGCTCTGAGGAGCCCTAGTTCCCTGCAATGCTAAGGGTCCTAGGACACATGAGCATACAAATTCAAGAACTGCTAGGTCACATAGAAATAGGACTTCTCTGGGCTTTTAATATGTTGATGAAAATTAGCATCCCAACAGGTGGTGCAGTGTGCAGCCAGCCTTTCCCAATTCACCGGCTTGCTTCGGCATGAAACTCCTTTGTCACAGAGCAGGGTCTGGGACTAATACCCTGGAGAGAACACTTTGGGAAGAGCTGGTTCAGCAAACCCTTACTTTCCCATTTTGTACCGGAAGCCTCCGGCTAGAGCTTCTTTCTTGCCCAGGGCTGTTTGCATTTTGAGAGAGGATCACAGGGAACATGGTTTAGCCCCAGGACAGCATTGGTAATAATGGCAGAGGTTCAAGAAGCGGGAGGAAGTGCAAGGTGGAGATATTTTTATTTTTTCGTCCACCACGCGAACATATCTCAGACATCTACTGTGTGCCAGGCACAGAGCCAGCATTTGGAAATGCCAGGATGCGTCTGACTAAGAACCTTCCATTTCATTTCCCCGTGCCCACGAAGGGTTTTTAAAGAAAGACAAATACAAGCCTTAAAAGGAATAAAGGAATAAGTGCTTCTTCTGAAGTGTCGGGGGTCTTTGTGGTGGGTGGGTGTGTGACGTTCACTTCATCCGGGGCTTTAGCCCCAGGTCCTCAGGGGTGTGAATGAGCCGGTTCCAGGAACAGTTACCCTGGGCAGAGTACGCAGATGTTCAGGGAGGTCAGGAGTGTGGGGAGGCTCAGAAGAGGCGAGGAGGGAGGGAGTGGGCAGTGGGGGGGGGGAACTGAGGCTCTGCAGAGAAGCACAGAGGTTATAGTGGGACATGCGGGGGTGGGCAGGCATTCTTGGGACACAGGAGCCTGAGCAAACGTACAAAGGTGGCAACAGGTGGGTTACGTCTTCAGGATGCTGTACGGAGCCAAGACAGCGGGGGAAGAGGGAGGAAAGGCGCTTTGTTGGAGACGGGGCTGGAGGAGCCACCTGAGGCAGATCGCGGGGGTCCAAACACCAGCTGAGTGTGTGCCCCAACTACCCCCCCCCCCCCCCCCCGGGGGGGCCCGGGGGG
>NW_027527824.1:1273007-1328113 GCF_008692635.1 Crocuta crocuta
ACAGGGAGCATCTGGAGGGCCAGACCACATCACATTCATCCCAGTGTTCCCAGCACCTGGCGGTGCCCAGTGTGTGGACTGGCCAGACTCTTCTGCTGTGGGACCTTGAACAAGTCCTTCCCCTCTCTGGACCTTGAGTTGTGAATGCTCATGTCAGTCAAGGTCACCTAGCACATCCCCTCCAGCTGGGCAAGACCCAGAGCGTTTCTCCTCTAGCCCGGGGTCCCCTGGGCAGCCCTAGCTGGGGCAGAGGTCAGGCTGGCTCTGCTGGTGCAATTCACTCCTCACTGTCTTCCTCTAGCAGCTGGGCACTGGGCTCCGGATGAAGTGGTGTCCTTACTGCGTGCTGGCTCTTCTAAGGCTCCAGACTGTGATTTGCGGGGAAGGGGAGTTGAGCCAGCCTGGGGTTGCAGGTTGTGTACATGAGGCTGTTTGGTGCAGGGTAGGAAGTTCTGCTTCTTCCTTCTTTGGGAACATTGATAAGTTACTTAACTCCTGAGCCTCAGTTTCCTCATCTGTAAAATGGGAATAATAGTAATGTCCACACTGGCCTTTTGTGAAGCTTCAATGAGATGCAGTCTGTGAAAGTGTGTAGTATACTGACTTATCCCACACACGTGTAAAACAGTCTTGTTAATAGCACTTATTTGTCCAATTTCCATAATCTCCCAGGCCTCAGGCCCACTCCCTCCTTTCCTGGAAGTGCTCCCAGGTCACCACTTACCATTTTCCATGCAGGTTTCTCCTGCTGAGTACATTGTATCCAGGCCAAAGCATAGGAGCCCATGAATTATGTAGAGGAGCACACGCAGGCCAGGGCTGTGTTTGCATTCCCTCAACAGCGAGCATTCCAATAGGACAGACAGCACCGCCCCTCCTGTCTGCCGGGGCTGGACCAGATACTGTCCCCTCCCCCCAGCCGCTTCCCAGACGCCTGTAGGGTGTTGGGTCCTGGTCTCTGGGGAAGGGTGGGGAACCCATGTGAGGAACCTCCCCCTCCCCAGCTTACCTGTCCTGGTCACAAGGCTGGGGTCCAGCAGGGCCTGCCCACCTACAGGCCTGTGTCCTTGGGCACCTGGCGGGGAGGGGAGTGCTTGGGCCCCGTGGGCAGAACAAGACAGTCACTGCCCCCCATCCCCTCCGCTTCTCAGCGAGTGCCAGGAGGTGTCAGTCGGGACGACTCAGATCTCTGGTGCCGATGCTGCTTTATTTTGCCAGGGCTTAGGTCCCCGCTCCCGGGGGAGGTCCATACCTTGTCACACAGAATCCTTGGTCAAAGCCACTGTGCCCATGATGAGGTGCGGGGTGACAGGACTGGGCTACGCCCAGCATCGCTTCCCCCAGAGTTCTGAGGGTCCTCTCAATGCCCTTGTTCCAGAGAGGCTCCCAGATGGTGTCTCAGCCCCAGCAGGGTGGGGGTCCAGGCATACAGCTGGACTCAACCAGCACCCAGGGGCATCACAGATGCTTCCGCTGCCCGGGCTGGCATGGGGGCAGGGGGAGGGGGCCAGCAGGGGGAAGGATATCATGGAACAGGAATGTAAACCTAAGCAGTTTACAGAAAGAAGAGCCAGTGGCCATAAGCATCAATCCTCCCCCATCTTAAAAAGGCCTGACATGCCCCACTTCCTGTCCGACTCCACACAGTGCCCGTGCAACCTTAGATCTGTGGCACAGCCTCGTCTGCCAAATGCTGATGGCAAGGTCAACCTCACAAGGCTACTGTAAGGTCAGATCAAACCACCCAGCAGGTGGGCCATCCGGTAAGGTGCCGGGCACATAGTAGGCCGCTGATTCGCAGGGAGGGTCTAATTATAACCCAGAGCAAAGAACTTGGGATTTGGATACTTGGTGTGTGCAGGAGAGAAACTTTCTGTTAAGCTCCTTGAAAAGGTCAGAGCAGCTTAGACATGTTCTCACACTGATGAGCCTAGCAGAGGAGCATCTAGGTCCCCAGGTGTAGGGGACCTTCCCTCTGGGACAGGCGAGGCCCTGCAGCCAGGCAGCCCTGGCTGTGACGTGTGACTCTGCGTATTTGCCGGTGGCTCTTGGTGAGTCCCTAGTCTCGCCGTCCCTGTAAAAGGGAGGTCATGGATACCTAACTCTCACGGTTGTGAGATTCAGTGAGGAATGCTCTATAAAACTCTCCTGGGGAAAAAAATCACGAGTGACACATAGTGGGTGCTTGGGGGCTCTGCAGGAGGGTGGCCCGGGGTGTAGGCCAGCAGCCCAGGGCCGAGAACCCAGCCTCACCTTCCTTCTCAGGGTCAGGGCTGAGCTCTGTAGCCGCCTCGTGCAGGCCTCAGGCTTCAGTCAGGTCAGGGGCCGCCTGCCACCTCCTGGTGGTCGTGATTGACCCCCTGGCCTGCACCACAGGGCTGGTGGCAGCTGGCAAGGAACTAGGCCCCTACTACTCAGCTAAGAATAGAAGGCTTTGTGTGATTTAAGTAGCAGCCGGCTCACACCAGGCCTCCCAGCCTGGCCCAGGGGCCTTATTAAGCAGGATCTGGGGCCATCGTGGGTCCTCCTGGGTGGAGGAGGGAGAGGGTGGGGAAAGGGTGCTGGGGCTACCACGGGCTTCCCCAGGACTTCTCTCTTGTTTCCACGTGATGATGATTTGATTTTTTTTTTCCATAAGTGAGGCCCATCGCTCCTCCCTTGTTGTCCCTGGGGCTGGCTAGGGAGCACCACCCAGTGTTCCTGGGGGAAACATCTCTCTGGGAAGTGTTCAAACAAACAAACCGGTCTCTGAGAGGAACAAACAGGTCGATGAGAATGGCTTTGTCTTCAAGGAGAGGGCTGTTGATGGCGGCCATGGACTGAGTGCCTACTGTATGCCAGACCCTGCAGGCCTGGGTGTTTGTGCCCCTGCCTCATCTCACCCTCAGAGGGGTGCTGCTGGGATGGGCTCTCGTGGATGTGGTGGGGATGATGTCCAGCTGGTACTTGGCGGAGCTGAGATCGGAACCAAGGACTGTCCCACCTCGTTCCTTCTGGGGGCAAAAGGTTCCTGAGTTGGGGGAAAGGCCTTAGTCTCGATTCCTGGAGAGAGCCCTGGATGGGGAAGACTTTGGTGCAATGAATGGTGCTGTGCCTTCCGTTACTCCAGGACTGGATTGGGAAGAGGAACTGCGATCCTATCACAAGCAGAGTAGGTGCGGGCACCTGTTTGTTGAGTTGGAACAAAACCAAATCCCCTTGGGTCTCAGATTCCCCTTCTGTGAAGCGGATAGAACCTGCTTCGGGCAGGATCATGAGACCACGCTCCAGAGCCCTGGTCTTTTGAACAGTGAGCGTCCTGGTCCCCCTCTCTGCGGGTCCTTGGTGCCGCCCTCCTCCCTGTCCCTGCAGAGATTATTCCCAGTGTGAGAACTGGGAGAAATCCTGGGTCACCCTCTAGTTGTACAGATGGGAAGACTGAGTCCCAAAAGCATCTTAATAAGTTTTTTAAGTGTACGGTTTAGTAGTGTTCACTTTATTCACAATGTTGCACAACAGATCTCCAGAACTTTTCCACCAGCAAAACGGAAATACCTAGGAAACAACTCTGCATTCCGCCCCCCAGCCCAGCCCCCGGCCACCTCCATCCCACTAGGAATTTGACTACTCTAAACACCTCATATATGTGAACTCACACTGTGTTTGTCTCTTTGCAACTGGCTTATTTTCCTCGGCATGATGTCCTCAGGGTTTGTCCGTGCTTTAGCATGTGACAAGGTTTCCTTCCCTTTTTTGTGGCTGAATAATATTACGCGGTGCGTGTGCACCAAACGTTTATCCATTTGTTTGCCGCTGGACACGTGGCGTGCGTCACCTCTTGCTACCGTGAAGCGGCGGGGTTTGGGAGGTAAGTGGGCCTGGTTTGGACTCCAGCTTCCAGCATCGGTTGATCGGTGGGTCTGAGTCCTTCACCACTTACTGCTGTGCCTGGTGGGGCCGCGGGGACAGGAAATTGGGCATGTAGACCTGCCCAGCAAGGCAGGTTCCGAGGAAAGTAGGGCTGGGCGAGGGGGGATTTGTTCTCTATGCACTTTCCATCTTGGACCAGATACCTTCTGGGGTTCAGGGGACCCACATGCCCAAGCTCACCTTAACCCCCTTCTATGAGGCCTGCTCAGCATCTGGTGGAGCTGGAGAGCATTGGGGACCGCAGAGGGGCAGGGACTGGCCCCAGTTTGCACAGGCAGACAGCGGTCATGCCCGGATTAAACTAAGGTCTCTGGCCTTCCGGCTCAAGGACCTTGCTGCTGTATCTCCAGGATCCACAGGCCTGGTCCTCAGGTAGGACTGGCTCTCCCGGGGCCTGTGTATAAGCCTGCGACATGCAGGGCTGGGGGAGGAGGGGGCAGGGAGATGAGCGTCTCAGGCTCCTTTGTGCAGGGCCATAGGCAGGTGGCGTCTGCCAGGCTTCTCTGACGGCCGCCTTCTCCCAGGGCTGTGGACAGCCTCTCTGACCTAGCGACGAGGGTCTCGTTTCAGACTCCTTTGCATGTTCAGGCCTGAGGTCCTGCCCTCTACCTGGGAGCTCACCCTCTGCTTTCACTCACCTGTTCATTTATTTATTCCTTCCCTCAGTCACTTATTCAGCAACCCCTCCCTGAGGTCTGCTGTGGACCTGGAGACCAAGCAGACCTTGAAGGCAGTTAATAGGGTGTAGCAGTAAATAGTGTGGATTCTGGGGCTGAACCGCCTGGGTACAAATCCTGACTCTGCCAGTTACCAGCTCAGTGATCTTGGCCAAATTGCTTCCCCTCTCTGTGCCTCAGATTCTTTTTCCCTCAGTGGAGATAATGATGTTCCAGTCACTATTAATACAAATCACCTTGAAATTTAGTGACTTTCTGTAAGAACAATCTCAGTTTGTATAGCTCGGGAATCTAAAATGGGCTCAACTGAGGGGCCTCTGGGTGGTTCAATCAGTTAAGCATCCAACTTCAGCTCAGGTTATGATTGCACGGTTTGTGGGTTCGAGCCCCACGTCAGGCTCTGGGCTGACAGCTCAGAGCCTGGAGCCTGCTTCAGATTCTGTGTCTCCCTCTCTCTCTGACCCTCCCCCATTCACACTCTATCTCTCTCTCTTAAAAATAAACATTAAAAAATTTTTTTAAATGGGCTCAGCCTTGCGGTTCTGGCTCAGGGGCTCCGACATGGTTATAGCCAGATGATGGCTGGAGGAGTGAGGAGCTGGGGCATCTGGAGGTTGGCGGGGCCTCTCTTGCTCTTTGTGTGGTTTCAGGGCTTCGTTCCCATCTGCGAGCTCCTCTGGGCTTCCCCACAGTATGACAGCCTCAGAGCAGTCGGGTTGTCTACATGGCGGCCCAGTGCCCCAGCAGGGATATTCCAGTGAACTCCGCAGAAGCTGCATCACATTTGATGAGCCGTCCTTGGGAGTCTCCTAGGGTCACTTCCGCCATTTGTCCCAAACACCTCCCAGATACAAGTGGGAGTAGCATAGGCCCTACCTCTCCTGAGGAACATTGTAGGAGGAGAATGTGGGGTGAAAGACACTGCCGCAGTTGTCTATGGAAATACAGGCGGCCACAGTTGTGAGAGTTAGAGAAGTCCAAGCACGGGCGCTGGTCTAGAATGGTGACTAGGCATTGTATATAAGTGATAGCTATATATAGTCTAGGGTGATTTTGACCGTATGCAATTTACTCTTGATGTGCTGATTTTAAGACCTGATTCCCAATGCAGAAGCCAATTCAATGAACTGTAGCATTTCCATTTGGGTATTGAGGCATCTATAGGAATTCTCAACAAGCAGGGGCAAGTGGGAAGGCCCTCTGTGCAAAGGGAACTAGCTGTGTAAAGGTGTGGACTATACCCTGAGGCCTGGACTTAGCTCCAAGTGGCAGGGGCTACCCTGAGGTGACGTGGGGGAGGGGGGCTGTGAAGGTGAATGGAGGCCAGGCTGAGAAAAGTTTTGCATATGGGATTTGATCTTTTAGGTCCCAGAGAGTTCTTGGCTATTTCTCAGGCAGAGATATGAAAGGCTGGAGTACCCTAATGAGGGAGCCACTTCTGGGGTGTGACCACAGAATTGAGGGAGGTACTGGACTTAGGGGATATAGGGAAAGGACCGGAATGCTGCTCATGCCCAGGTGTTTGCCAGGGTGTTTGCATCAGTTTTGCATGTGATGTGCATACCCACCCTCATTTGCCTTTTCTCCCCTTCTAGTGTATTGGATACTTTGCAGTTTTCCTCTGCTGCAAGGGAAGGTGAAGGGTGGGAGGCTGCGTGCCTTGGCAGAGGGGTCTGGAAGAGCCAGGCAGCCAATCCTAGGGAAGCTGGAAAAGCCAGAGAATGCTGAGTGGCCTCCTCCACATCCCTCTGCCCCATCTGTGGGGAATGCCCCCCACCATGGTCTCCCCTTCCAATCCCCCTTACTCCTGTCCAAATGAAACAGATCCCGAGGCTCATAGTGTCCACCCCCACTCACATTACAGATGGGGAAACTGAGGCCCAGTGACTTGCTCCATACGCCACAGCAAGTTAGCAAAGCATCCAGCCTCAAGCTGGCCACATGGCTGCAGCAGGTGCAGCGGCGCTCAGAGACAGGTGCTTTTCAGGTGCAAGGCTCCTCCCTACGAGACCCTCTACCCCCGAAGCCTCCTCCCAGCCTCTCTCCAAGGCCAGTGCTCCCTCCTGAGGGAGGTCGTGGATTTGGAGGTTGGTCCAGAACCTGATTTCAAGGAAAGAGAGGAAGGGGCTCTTTAGCAACTGTGTGGTCCTGGGAAAGTCCCCTCATCTGGCACCTGTAAAAGGAGTGGGAGCACACCCACCCCGGCAGGGCCATCCTCAGGATTAGATGGACTCACCCGTGCTGAGCGATAATCTCTGGTGCTGGGGCTGCATCTGGGAAAGGGAACGGCCAAGGATTACTTGGGAGGGGCATTTGAGCCGCTCTGTGGTGGCGAGGCTGGACTAGCGCTGGGGAAAGGGACTTAGTCTTGACCCTAAAAGCTCTGAGCTGTGACTGGGCTGGTCCAGCCCTTCCCTTACATGTGAGAGGGGCTCAAGGGAAAGATTGGGGGGGGGATATCCAGGCAGGATCCCATCTGGGGGCAACCTCCCATCTGGGGGCAACCTCCCCACCTAGCACTGAGAGGGAAGGCTTCCCAGAGGAAGGGTTTATGGAAACTGAGAGGGAAGGAAGGGCTGACACAGCAGAGCAAATACTGTTGCTGTCTCTCCTGCCGCCCCAGCCTCTGCCCTGCAGCTGTAAGAGCCAACCTTGAGCCCCAGCCAAGCTGACCTTGACTCCTGGCACCCCTGGTGTCCATGAGGGAAGCAGAAGCCCACGATCACGCTGCTTCTAGAGTGCTACAGCTGTGGGCCTGTCTACACCTGCATGTGGCTCCATGAGCCCGTGTGTGCCTGTGTGTCCATGTGTATTGCCTGGGTCTGCCTGTGAATATGTGCTCCGAATTCGTGTATGTCTGCCTCTGTGTGCTTGTGCATGTGCTTGCACAGGTATGAGAGGGGGCCCTTGGTTTCCTGCAGGCCCCACGGGGTCTCTCCTTATAAATGGCAGACAGGTTAGAATCTGTCTACAGGGGGCCGAGTGCTCATGTATTTTAAGCCCTGAGGGGGGTGGAGCAGAGACAGCCCTTGGTCTGGGAGGCGTGTGGGCCGAGGGGAGGTCCAGATCTCACCAATGGGGCAAATTCAGCAGAAAGACCAGTTCCCCAGATTTGGAACGCCTCTCCCAGGGGCTCCTTGGTGCAGAACTCGGCCTGGGTGCTAGGACCCAGAGTCAAATCAGGCACTGCCTCTGCCCTTGGAGCCAGCCAGGGGCATCCGTGTGTACCTGGACACAAGCAGGGCTGCTGAGACAGGCTGTGCGGGGCCTAGGGAAACAGGAGAAGGCATGCCCGAGTCCACCAGGAGAGTCAAGGAAGTCTTCCTGCAGGAGGAGTTTGAGCCAAGAATGCAGGGCTGTCTGGTGGGAGGGGAGGGGAAGGGAGGTAGAGAACCGGTGCCAGGTGGGCCTGGGGGCTTGAGGAAGATGGGTGCGAAGGGTGGTTCTCATCTGCCGGGTCTGGGAGACTGGAGAATGGAGGTGCCTTGAGCTAAAGCATCGGGCTAGAGCAGGTTTAGGGGAATGTGATGAGTCATCATTGGGCCGCTGTGGGTGTGAGGTTCCTATTGGGGTGTCCAGCCCAGGATGACCAGGGGTCACTGGATGCTCCCATCTCGAGCTTGGTCCAGGCAGAGACAGTGGTGCTGAATGATCTTGCCCAAAGAGAGTATGAAGGGCAAGGGAGGACAAACGGCTTAGGAGAAAGTGCAGCATGAGGCCCCGGGCAGAGAGGGGGGCCTGGAGACGACGAGGGAAACCAGAGCAGCTGGTGTCCTGGACGCCAGGGTTGGAAGGTGTTTCCAGAAGGTGGTGAGGCCCACAGGGTCGGGGAGGACTGAGAGCTGCATGGTGGGCTCACTCATGTGGAGGTCATGGTTGAACTTGGTGGGAGCAGAGAGCTGTAGGTTTAACAGCTGTTGGGAGGGAGGCAGCAGAGACATGAGTGTAGACACCGCTTTCAGAGGTTTGGATGAGAAGGAAGGGGAGTGCTCACTGGGAAGGGGTGGAGGGGGACAGACTGGTGAGACTCAGGGCCTGTTCTTTGCCGTCTGCAAGGAGCCAGCCCAGAGGAGGTGCCGAGGGAGGAGGAGCAGGGTGAGGCCGCTGTGGACACCTGCACTAGCTCTCTGCTGGGGCCCCGGGGAGGGTGCCTAGAAGGGGCGGATTTTCCTGGAGGGATGGTTGTACAGAGCAGGGGAGGAGGAGGTGGCATGGTGGCAGCCCTTAGTCCTGCCTTGAGCTCTGCCAGGTTCCAGGGTATCTGTCCACCCTGGGGGTGGGAGCATCAGGGACCCTTATGTGCAGAGACTTTTGACCTCCTAGGAGGCAGAAGCCCCATGAACTCAGAACATCCTAGTCAGTGGTTGGAGCTCAGAGCTGGGTGGAGTTGGCCTCCGGTGGTTTGTGTCTCCAGCACTCTAGGGGTGGCCTCCTGGCTGCTTCAAATAAGAAAAGCCTGGGAAGGTCAGGGCATGGATCCTCAGGCTTCCAAGGAGGCCACGCCCAGCTCCCTCGGGTTTGGCGGGGAGGGTGTCTGCAGAGAACGGGAGCAGGTATTCACAGCTGACCTCACTCTGCTCCTCTTCTGGGCTGGCTCCTCCCATGCACAGGCCCGAGTCTCACCCAGTCTGCCCCCCTCCACCTCTTTCCAGCTAGCACTCCCTTTCTTCCCAGTTACTGGGAAGTCCTTCCTCTGGGTCTAGCCGAAGTCTCTCCTGTGTGTTCCCTCCTGGTGAACTTGTTCAACCCTGCTTTGTGGAGCCAAGCTGATCAGCCGGCCGCTTTGAGTGGCGACCAGTGTTTTTACAACTTGTTTTCATAAAGTTGGTTTGAAGTCTCCCTGCATTCCCAGAATGTCAGACCCGCCCTGATTCACAAGGATTGACCAAAACAGGATCTGAGCCAACGAGAATCTGAGGACTTAGTCATTCCCCTTGGATCATCTGCAGATTCTCCTGCTTTCCTTCTAATAAAAAAAAAGGGGGGGAGGAGGAAGAAGAAAGAAAGAAAGTTAGCTCAGATGGCCAGGGGGGTACAGTGTTGAGGAATGTAATCAGGCTCAGATGATGCCAACCCAGGACAGAAGGCTCAGGGCTCAGGCTTAGTCCCCTGGGGCCCACCTCAAGTCAAGTCCATTCTGCTGCTCGCCACACGAGGGAGCTTCAACAACTCCAAGTCTCAGCCTCAGTTTCCTTGTCTCTGAAATGGGAAAATTAATGGCCCTGACCTCCTAGCTGTCTGAGGTTGGGTGATCTAGAAGCAGAGCCTGAGACGAGGGTTCACGTGAGAGTGATTTATCAGGAAGTTTTCCAGAAAAGAAGCTGCTAAAATAATAGGGAAAGTAGAACCAGAAAGAGAAGGAGAAGCAAGAGTGGAAGGGGGCACTTGGCTCAGGCTGGAGAGGAGCTCTGGGGACGTGCGGCCAGGGCTGACTGCCAGGGCAAGGATGCTAGAGAACTTAGACGTTTACCCAGGCGGTCACTGGTAAAAGGGGGGGCCCGGGGAATGCAAGCAAAGGGATTCCGGCAGCCTCAGGGCAGTCTGGGCGGATGTGAGGGCCACACCTCTGCAGATGTTGGCTGCTGGGAGGGCCTGAATGGTAACAGGGTCCCAGGGGGTGTGGCTGGAGCATGACAGAGGCCTCTCCAGAGGAATGGTGTGTGGATCCTATCCGATAAAGATTATGGAGAGCCTGGCACAGAGGAAGCACCAAAAAGTGACAGCTCTTCTCACCTATTAGAAAGGGGGTGCAGAAGAGGTGCCCCAGGATTGTGTGTGGTCAGCAAGAGGCAGAACCTTCTGAGAGCTTCCTTGTGCTTCCACGGTTCCCCCAGGCTCAGGTGTTGGCTCACGCTCTCAGCTTCCAGAAACAGGATCCCACAGAGCTCTCCAGCTGGCAGACGTGGCCCAGACCCCAAGGTTCTCCCTGATGACTTGGCTTCATGCAGCCTCTCCACCTTTGCCAGGCTGCCTTGCTGTAGTCCCTTCTGGAGAAGTTGGCTTCTGGGTCACTCCCATCTCCAGCCCTACCTGCACAGCCCAGAGGGCATCCGTGCAGAGCAGGATGTAGCAGGGGACCCAGGGGCAGTAGTTAGGTCAGGGCCATGGGCGCACTGGGCACCACAGAGGAAATCAAGGCCCCCCGAGCCCATCCCCACCCAAATTGAATTTGGCTTTTCTTCTCAGCCCACCGTACCCTGCCGTGTCTACTGGGCTTTGTCCATAAAAGGCGTTCAGGGATTGCTTATGGAACTCGTGTTGGTCAGTGTGTCCCAGGAACAAACAAGCAGGAGTTAGGCTCTCAGATCTCTGACGATGATGACTTTAACTGGTGACGTCAGCTGGGAACGTCTGCCCCAGCTCCTCTAGAATCTGCCCCAGCTCCTCTCCCACCCCTGTGATATCCTAAAGGATGTCACCCACAATCTGGCTTCCCCACTAAGGCCTTTAGGAATCCAGCTCTGTAGAGCGTGACAGGCCTGGATCCTAGTTCAGAGTCTTGCACCTGCTGTGTGACCTTGGCCAAGTCAGCTCCCCTCTCTGAGCCTCAGCACCCCATGTTTCTAACCAAAGTGTTGTATCCACCCACCTCAAATCAGGTGATTTCAACATGATGTTAATCCCTGTTTGATACCCAGAGAGGCAAAGTGATTTGCCCAAGATCACACAGCAAAAGGGTGGAGGTGAGAGGGCCAGGACTTCCTCCCTGCTCCCTGGCTGGTTAGGTAAGCACCTTACCCTTTTCAGCTCTTCTCTGGCCCCCAGCTCTGTCTGATTTGGAACTTGTACTAAGTTCTCAAGGATCAGGATGGACTGAAGTAGGTACCCCAGGGTCAGTCAGTGCTGTTTATCACCAGCTTATCTGACAACCATTTATGGAGCATATACTGTGGAAAGGGTTTGTTCTGTGCTCAGATGGACGGGGTCCTGCTTTTACCAGGCTTAATGTCTAGTACGCCTGTCCCAAGGCCTGGGCCCCTTCCTGCCTCCCCTGCTGAGGAACAAGCAGGGAGCGGCTGGCCGGCGTGGTGGATGTGGAGGAAACAGGCTTGCTCCGTCGAGGGTATTCATTGCTGCCTCCGGTGGGTCCAGTGCTGGGCTAGGAGACAGCTCTGATCCACCATCAAGGCCCTCCTGTACCCCTCCCCCAGCTCATGCCTCCTTTGTTCAGAGAGTACTCAGTGCCTTTTTCTATACCATTAGACAATGGGCTCCCCGACCAGGGGCTTGGAGCCTTTCCAGGCACACATAAGAGCTCAAGGACTGTGTGCTAGTGACTGGATTTATGGTTGTGTAGACTGGTTTGTGAGTCAGAGTATGAATCCTGGCTTTGCCATTCATGTAGCTATGCCCTTGAACAAGGGACCCAAAGCCCTTGAGCTTCTGTTCTGCTATCTGTAGAATGCAGGTGCAATGGGAGGCTGAGGGGGACAAATGAGAGAATGCACGGACTCCTCACCCCCTACAAGGCTACGGCCGGCCCTCTGCACGTGGTCGACACTTTTACGGTCGATGGACTCGACATGTGCCAGGCCAGTGGGGAACACACTGGCCTATCCCCTCGGTCCAATCCCCTCGGTCAGCACTTTACAGTTGACAAAGCTCTGTCACATCCTGCTCCCTGGATTTTCCCAATCATCCCATGGGGAATCTGGGCTCGTGGCTATATCCCACTTGAGGAATGAAGACCTGAGCCTAGAGAGGAGGCTGCTCTGCCTGCCAGTGGCCACACCAGGCTCAGAGCCCAGGCCTCCTGGCTCTTGGTCTCCTATTCTCCCCTTGACACTCTGTCCCCCTCCAGAACCTGGGTCCTGCTCTCTGGAAGCTCTTTGTGAAAGATGCTAGGAAGGGTGGTGGGCAGGGAACATGGAGGTTTCTCAAAAGCGTGCATTCTGATGGCTTTTGTCCAAGGGGATCAGTGTGACCAGTAGCCTCAGAGTAAGCGGACAGAAGGCGGGCATGGGTAGAGGTGGACTGAGTAGGGTGCAAAGGAGAAAACCAGTTGTGTGGACCAAACATGTCCACTCACTCAGCCTGATGGCCAGGGGGCTGCCGGACACTTCTAGGCACCCTGGGCCGGGTCCCTTCACAGATGGTGCTGCAGAGTAAGGAACTTTAAGGAGCAACGGGTATGAGAGAGATGCTAATCGAGTCGTGGCCGCTGTCCTTGAAGGAACTTCGGTTGGCTCTGGAAATAAGGCCCCTGTCTAAGCATGAGGACCTTTCACGCATAGAGCACTTTCTAAAAGGCAGACTCTAGGGAAGACAGGGCAGGCTGGCACCCAGCAGATGCTCAGGTGAAGGGGCCGATGCAGGCGGCCTGGTTCCCACAGAAGTGAGAGCTGGTGGGTGAGGAGTAGAGAGGCAGGCCCAGGGCAAAGTTTTCAGGACCCAGGACAAAAATACCAATAGAGGCCCGTGTCATATACTTTGCTGGATATTTGGAGGTGATTCAAGAAACCCAGAAACTGTTAAATAATTTTATTTTCTCACCTTGACAAATATATCTTCATAATACAAATTGAAATATACACGTAAAGTTAACAGTTTTATACAACTGAAAGTGACTAAATGGCAAAGGAGACTGGATGTAATTATTAGAACACATCTTGGTGCTTTGTTGGTGATGTTCGGGTGAGTTATGAGACATTCATGCATTCCTACTTATTATTTCATAAAATATATTGTCTTCATTTTAACAAGATCACCATAGTTATAGTGTTATAATCAAGATTTTCACATCATTCGAAAATTGGGTATTGATGGTAATCATCTGAAGGATCAAAAATAAAATGCGGTTATATTTCAAGCGTATAGAATTTGAGTATATTTCCATCAAAAACATAAAGTAAATGTAAAGAAAAGGGAACTTCTATCCTCAAAAATTGCTTTTAATTCCTCGAAATTATCTATGGGCATTAAAACTACATACATCGTAATCGACGAATATCCGATTTTAAGATAAAATTATTTAGAGATGAAATATCCGCACGTTTGAACATGTGTCACTGTGAACCTATTCACAGGCCCAGCCTTTCATGTCCATGTAGCTGCCAGTGTGAAGAATTAGTGTCACACATCATGTTACATTCATTTGAGTAATACGAATTCTTAGATGCTCTAAGATGTTCTTCAGTGCCTTGTGTATTTATTGTGGATACCACACTAACTCATGAGTACTTTTAGAAGCACAAATTGGAACAGGGAGAAAAGCCAAAAAAAGAAAAAGAAAGAAAAGAAAATGTTGCTCAGCATTACTGGGAAAGATATTTTGTTATGCAAGAAGCTATTGCTCCTTGCTGTCTAAAGGATTTGACAAGTTTAATCTGCCTCCTGAACGTTCCTGCTACTTAGTCCCCTCCCCCACCACTCCTAGTGTCTCTCTCCTTCATCTGCAACGAAGCAACCCACAGACCTTTATCTGGACAGAAGCATCTTTTGTTCTTCACGCCCAAGAAATGGAGAAGGGTTTCACGGGACCTGAGCGGCGTTAGGGGAGCGAGGGCGAGGCTCGCGGGTCCCGCAGGTGTCCTGTGGCGGAGGCTCCTGTATGTACTCTCCTACGTTCATTTGTGAGCGTGTGTCTGTGACGTGTGGGGCTCAGGGCAGTGGCCCTTCTTCCCTGCGCCTAAGGGTGATTCACGGGACGGGATGAGATCTCATTGGTGAGATCTCTGGCGTACAGCTTAATGACAGATAAATGATGGAGCTTGTCTTAAGGCTGGTGTTTAAATCTCTGTGTCTGGATCACTCATTCATTTCATTCATGTGTGCGTTTACTCATTTATTTAAAACCTGTACTCACTTCCTCCAACCCTTCATTTCATTGTGGAATGCCAGCCTGTAGGCAGTCTTGTAATGCAGCCCCAGAGCCTATAGATGAGGGAATCAAGGCTCAGAGAAGTGCACTGATATACCTAAGATCACACAGCAGAAAAGCCTCTGGCCAGGTTTTATAGTAGAGGATGGATGCCCCGTGAGTCTCAGGTAAAATCTGAATAGGTATTACTAACTCCCAATCGGCTTCATTGGGCTCTGCCACCCAGCCACCTGCTGCAGGGCCCTGGGGATCACGGAGAGGTTTTTCAGCTGGAAGAGCTACTTCCTGTTTGGGGCCAAACACTTCCCTCAAGTGACTCACAGGCTCCCACTTGTCTCGTGCTGGGAAACCAACGTGGGGGAGGAGATAGGCCCTGGCCACGTCACCTTCAGCCTGCGACCCCGGCTAGGTGACCCTGAGACCAAGCAGTGGCACAGACTGGAGGCAGGGGATGGAGAAGGAAGGAGGAGGCCAGATAGTTCTCACCCAGCCTGGTGGGCAGGGCTCTGAGAGAGCAGGGGACCCTGAACCCGGGCCGTGGTGGGCAAGGTGGCAGCCTCCACCTCCAGCCGTTCCCACATCTCGCTTCCAGGGTCGCCACCGCCCATGTAGGTGCTGAAGCAGAGGCGGGGTGGGGGGGGAGCCTCAGGGAGAATTTGTGGCACTTTCTCTTCAGTGCAGAAGGACAGTTAAGTGGAAAGAACATGAGGCCGGAGTCATGATCTTGAATCTCTGACACCAACTTTCTCATGAACTTGTCAGCTCCCTACCCTTCTCTGGGCCTCAACATCCATGTCTGGGGGAGGGCTTGCTGGTGGTGACCTTTTGTGGTAACTTGGTATCTCATGATTTACATGAAGAGATTTGGGGTTGAATTCTGGCTCTGCTCCCTTGCTGGCTGCGTCCATGTCCCAGAGCCTCCATTTTAAAATTTGAAATAAGAATCACTTTAGGCATTTTACATAACTTAATCGTCACATCAACCCTAGAAGTCAGGTTTAATATTATTGTTGTCATTGTTGCTATTTTGTAATAAGGAGATTGAGGCACAGAGAGGTTAAGTAACCTGCCTGAGGGTGCACAGTAAGAGCCGAGATTCTGACTTGGACCCCAGTGCCCATGCTGTTAACAACTCTGTGCTTGCTACTCAAACTGTGGTCCTTGGACCTGCAGCCCAGCATCACCTGGGAGCTGGTGAGAGATGAAGAATCTTGGGCCCCTGCCTAGACCTACCGTGTCAGACTGTGTTTTAACAGGGTCTCCAGGCGATTTGTTTGCACACTGAAGTTTGAGAAGCTCTGCTCTGTTTATATTCCACCCATCGCTTAGGGTCATAATCAATGGGAGACAAAGGAAATAAATATGTTTTGTAAACTGTAAAGTGCAGTGCATTCAGAGCCTGGCAGGAACCCTTGGGGCTGCAGGGTGAGGGAGGCGGGGTGAGGGTGCCCCGGGGGTCTGTCTCTCAGTAGCTGGATGTCCTCGCTAAGCTGTCTCTCTGAGGCCAGCTCTGGTCCCCTCTGGTCCGAGGCTGAGCTTGGCTGTGTGTTTCTTGCTGGTGTGCGGCTCCAGGGCCTGATCGGGTTGGAGCTTTGGCACGGGCTTGGGCAACAGGCCTGAGCCACCCCAGCCCTGGCGCTGCAGGGCACCAGGAGGCCCAGGTCCCAGCCCCGGCTCTGCCTCTGACTCTCTGTGCCCTGGTGGGCAACGTGACCGTGGCCCTTGCAAGCCGGCAGTGCTGCCCCAGAGCCGCGTCCCTTCTCCGCTTCTCCGCAAGGCCTCTGGGACCCCCTCTCCTCCCGGTTCCTGGGCAGGAGGGCTGCCCTGCCGGCTGCAGGAGCTGGCGAGAGGGGAGGCAGTGCATGAGTCAGAAGTTGGCCACATAATTGCCGTGCCCCAGGTCCCGCCTCCAGCCCACCGCCCTCCCTCATCAGCTGCCTTAGAAGAGCGGCTGGTTTGGCGGCTGCCTCCAGAGGAGCAGGTCTCTGGGCAGCACGAAAGGGCTTCTGCTCCCCCCGGAGCCACACGCAGCCCCAGTTGCTCCCCAGGGTGGCTGGGACTTGGCTTGCGTTTACATGGGTTCTGGGGGGGGCAAGAGTGGTTCAGGGTACTGGTTATCGTGGGTTTGGGGTCGGGACTGGTGTGTGGGCGGCATGGGTAGAGGTAGGATTGCTTTTGGGGGTCTGGTGGCCCATAGCTGCTGGGCCACCTGCCAGCGTGGCAGTGTCCCTGGGCAGGGACAAGGTATGACCCAGCCCTGGACCCCACACCCAGCACGGGCTGGGCACGGTGTCGGGACTCACGTAGGGTCAGGTGGGAGAGGAGAAGAGGGGGGACCGATAAGTGATCTGACCGGGTCTGTCTCCTTGTCCCCTCAGCTGTCCCAAGGAAGTGACAACACCGCCTCCGTGGACGGGACATCCTCAGGAGCCCCGCTCACAGCCACTGCTACCTTCTTCCAGGTAAAGAAAAGAGAAAGGAAGGGGGGAGGGAGAAAGGCGTTAAAGACAAGCTACAGAGAGCAGTGCTCTGGCTTCTAAAACAGTATCTACCTCTCCCAGGGGGACAGCACCTTACAATTTACAAAAAACAAAAAAGCCGATCAAGCGGGACAGGAATTGCTGTCCCATTTGGTGGGCAAGTAAAGATCTGGAGTAGAGTTTGCGCCGGGTACCTGTCTAAGCACCAGACATGTATTAGCTCGCTTAATCCCCACAACAGCCCATGAGGTGGGTGCTATTATTATCCCCACTTTATAGATAAGGAGACTGAGGTATAGTGGTATCATACCAATTAGTAGGTGGTAAAACTGGGTTTCAAACCCAGGCAGACTGACTCTCATTGCACATTCTCAATCCCTGTGATTTACTCCTGCTACAGGCATGTATTAAACTAAATTTCCTTGATGTCCAATTTGGGGGTTTAAAGAGCTCCCATTTCCAGAGGAGATCTGTATTTTAAAAGATAATCCTAGAGAAAGTGATTCTTCAGCCAAAGGAACGAATCGCAAATGGTGGAATTAGAGGTCTTGAATCATGGAATTGGCGTGAACCTTCAAGGTGTGCCAGGCCAGCAAATTCCTGTGACTTTCTTCCTCAGCATTCTAGTAAATCCAGTTTTCTTTGGTTACCGAACGGAGACCAAGAAATTTGAGAGGAGGGAAGAAAAGGTTAAGGCCCCAGGTTCTCAGACATGCCTGGAAGCGGAGAGGGTCCTGTTTGTCACAGGACCCCACAGTGAAGAGGGATGAAGTGACAATGTGGAAATCAGTATTCTGTGCTAATTCTGGGGTCACCTTCTACTAGACACGGAACAGATATGTGCAAACAGATAGCAAGGGGTTAAGCAAAAATTGTGGGAGAACATACTTAATTGAGACTTTTTTTTATAGTAACTTATTTTTTTCTGTAGATTGGGAGAGGCTAATTATAATTCAGGAGCAGAGCTGGGATCGGGCTCAGAAGTGGCTGTACAGTCGCGTGGTTTAAGGGGCTGTGATCTTCTTTCCTTCCACTGCACATTTAAGCAGCTTGTCTGACTCACAAATAAACAGGTGCCTGCTTGGTGGCAGGCCCAGTGTAGAGGCACAGGTCCCCTATAGAGTGACTCCTCCAGCAGGGATGGGGCCTGGGGTATCTTTGTCCCCACCACCTGGTGCAGGGCCATAGGCACTGTGGCTCTTCAGAAAAGCTTGGCCAAACGGATTAAAAATCTCTGCCCGGGGAGGCTCTCAGCCTGGTGGGCAAGGCAGCTACGGAAGCAGATAATTACCGGGCACAGAGGCCTGTGATCATGTCTCCAGAGTTCTGCCAGATGACAGGAACACAAAGAGAGGAGGCAGTGGGCTTCGGGGAGGGGGGAAGGGCTCAGACCAGGCTTTACACAGGGTCCATTTGTTAAGATGGATAGGATTTGAATGGGGAGGGGGAGAGCTTTCCTGGCAGAGGGCCCAGCATGAGCAGAGGCATGGAGGTGGGGAGGCTGGGTAAAGTGGTGTGCTTGGAGCAGAGTGGTATGAGGAGGGGCAGGGGGAGCGGGGGCGAGACAGGTAGGGGAGGGAAGCAAGAGAAAGGTTCCTTAAATGGTAGGCCTTGCTTCTCTTCCCATCCCCCAGGGCCTGCTTGGGAAGCCTGTTTGTATGATAACTCTGCTATTTTACATAAATAAATAAAATAAATCATTGCTCTCTGTTCCCTCCAGGGGTAAAAACCGGGCAGAGACAAGTCTGTTCAGTGCAAGTCTCTGCCAGACTCTGCTTTCTCCTTTTCCTCCCATTCGGGTGGCCCCTCCTTCCCGGGGACCCAGGGACAGGCATCGGAAAAAGCCAGCCTGGTCCCTGTGACTGAATCACTGGGCTCCTGGGAGGCTGGGGTGTCAGCCGAGGTGAGAGGATAGTGAAAGTCTCCCCCTCACCAGGCGCCTGGGCTCACCCTTGAGGCCCTGCCAGAAACCCAGAGAATATTTACTCACTCTGCCTGGTCCAGGGAGAACCTGTCAGTGCCCGTGGGGGAGGGGGGTGATAGGGGTCCTGGCAGCTTAAAGAGGGAAGCACTCAGCCCTCCAGGGAGGGAGGGGCCCATCACAGGGGGTATGCAAGCCTACGCAGGCCACTCTGCCAGGGAGCCACCCCTAGGAACTAACTGGGGATTTCTGCATGGGAAGTGAGACCGGATGGAAGGGCTCCAGATCTTTCCTGGTGCCAACATTTAGGACTTTAATAGCCTGACATCCAAGGACAGTTCTTAGATCCCGGTCAGACTGCGCCAGGACTCTGATTGTAGGAATCTTGAGTGAGGTGATTCTAAGACCCTGGTTTAGAGAGTTCGTAGCTAGAGATTTTGAGTTCTGAGATGCCAAGCTCTGCGTTCTAGGTAAGGCCAGGCCGCACTCTTGGTGACCACTCAGCGCATGCTCATACCCCTGACTTGGGAAAGAGGGGTCCTTCCTATGCCAAGAGAACCCAAGTCCCCAGGGTCCATTCCTGGCTCCGATCCAGCCTGTACCCCCAGACACACCCCAAACATGCAAGTCTTCCCCCCTGGGGCCTTAACTGCAGGTGCAGCTCAGGAGACCTGTCCTGACCCCTGCCAGCCTCCATTCCTCGCCCATAAAATGGGGATCTGGTACTGACCTGTGGAATTGGCCAGATGCTTCGATGAGTCGACACCCGTGGAGGCTCCTGGGTGCTAGAAAGCACTGTGCGTGTGGCCGTAACCCAGCTGCTGTTGCGCAGCGAGGCTGTCTCCTTGAAAGGAAGGTTTGTGTCCGAGTCCCTGTGAATCATGCTTGGCTCCCAGCCGCACCTGGTACAGAGCGGACGCTTCTTAAACATTCACTGAGTGACCCCAAGACCTTTAGGTAGGGAACAAATCATCCCAGAGGCCACAGTTCAAGGAAGCCATCCCTTCCCAGGGGAGAAGCAGGGAGCTCTTTCTGCAGGGGGGCGGCCAAGAGGGGCGGAAGAACTGGGGAGCCCACCGCCAGGGTCAGGAGCGCGCCTGCCTGGAAGACAGTCCGGCTTGGCCTGCTGGGGCGGGGGGTGGGGTGGGGGAAGGGAAATCAGAAGTCTCCTGGCAGGGAAGTGTTGGATAAACAGGCTGGCTGACACCACTGTGGAAAGAGGTTAATAATGACCCTAATTATGGCCTGATTGATCTTTTGAGGGCCCCTGCAGAGCCCCAGCCTTGGCCATGAGCAGCTTTTCCCCAAAGAACCAGCAGGGCATGATGGGGGCCTGGGGCTGCTGGCCTGCCTTGTCTTTTCACCTCTAAGGCCTCCCCCACTCCCTCCCGGCACTCTCCCAGCCTATCCATGACAGACTTCCTTCCTTCCCTACATCTGGCTCTCTCCTATGTTGGTTTCATTAAATCTGGGGCTTTCTGTGAGGCGCACAGAAGTGGAACGATGTGCCCGGGGCCACACAGTGAGATGGCGGCAGCCAGATCTCGCCATCCTAGCCATCCGAGGAGGCCCAGGGACAGGAAGGTGGCAAATGTGTGAGCACTCCAGAAAGCTGTGCCTCAGGGCGGTGGCATTGGCTGGTCCCGTTATCAGCCCTGGCCCCCCACTGCCAGCCCCAGCCCCGGGGCCAGGGATCTGCCTCATGGGCTTGGGTTTGCTTGTTTGGGGAGCTCCCCGGAGGGCCCCTGCTGCCCCTGGGCTCCCAGAGGATGAGGAGTCTCCTTTTGGCAACAGGCCCACCCTCATGGAACCCACATGGGGCTTAGCCTGCTGGCTGGGACCTGGGGGTGCCCTCAGCTCTGAAAGAGGCCCAGCTCATGCCTCCCTGTCACCAGGCTTTCCTTGTGCTGTCCCCCTACTTGGAGTCCCTGCTTCCCCTTGTGCCACAAATCCGTCCTTGTTTCTGAATTCCGCTTAGATCTGCCCTCTCTGAGAAGCCAGCCTGCAGTGATCAGTGCTGGGACCCGCGGAGGCACAGGAGTTAGGGGACCCAGAAGAGACCCTGGCCCAGGCAGGGAAGGTTTCCCGGAGGAGGGGCTGCTGAGCTGAGACCAAGAGGAGTTTTCCAGGCCTTGGAGAGGGGCAGAGGGGCTCAGAGCGAAGGCCGGTTCGCAGGCACACCTGCACTGGAAGCAGGGGACGGGCAGGGTGGTGAGGAAGAGCCACGGGGACATCCTGGTCTACCTCCAGGGCCATGTTCCCTGAGCGCCACGGGGAGGAGTCCTCATCGCCCTGTGCCTCTTGTGCCTTGGGTTTTACTCCAAGGGAATGTTGGGGTCATCATTGTACCTTGGTCTCTGTCAAAGATGGTGAAGGCACCTGGGCAGGGGCAGAGCCCGGGCCTGAGGCTCATCATGACTCGGCCTCCAACCTTGTCTCAGGCCTTCCTGCAGCTCTTCCTCGTCTTGACTGTTCTAGGCAGGGGCAGGCTCAGGGCTCCCAGCACCAGTCCTGGGAAGGGAAGGGGTTCTTCCCCTCACACTGGGCAAGGACTATGGGGTTTTTCCTTCCCCCCTTCCTGTGCAGCCCCATCTCTGTTTTCCTCCTGGGGATGAAGAGAGAGCAGGTGCTTAGAAGGTCTTAGGGTGTGTGCCTGAAAGGCCCTTGGGGACCATCTGGTGGCATGTATCCCATGATACAGATGGGAAAACTGAGGCCAGAGGCCTGTGGAGGCCACCCAGCTTGCTGGTCACCCAACGCTGGGCTGGGTTGAGGACCACGAGGGCAGCCACAGCCAACAGGAAGTGCAGACCGTTCCTTGTCCACACCCATGCCCTGCCTTCCTCACTGGGCCCCGGGAGGCTGCTGGAGGTTGGTCTCCTCCTCCCCCAGCCCTACATTTGTCAGGGGTTTTCTTTTCCCTCCCCTGGGTTCTTGGTGCCATTTCATGTCCCTGCTCCCCTAGCGCCAACCAAAATATTGCGCCAAACCGAAATAGTGGGCCAAGCCCTTTGACAATGCACTTTGCAGTGATACCGGCGTTGTGGCCGGCACAGCCATGGAATGTGGGCAGACCTTCCCTCTAGGGCTGGTGCCATGGAAGGACTCTGCAGTCCCGGGTTCAAATCCTCCCTTCTCCCCCGTCAGCTGTTTGGCCTTGGGTGAATCACTTAATCTCTCCAGCCTGCCTACCTCTCTATTGATCAGTCAATTGATAGAGATATCAAAGTTAAATCCATATATATTTAATGAATATACTGTTTTTTAAGTTTACTTATTTGAGAGAACACACGCAAGCGGGGGGAAGGGCAGAGAGAAAGAATCCCAAGCAGGCTCCACGCTGTCAGCACAGAACCTGACGTGTGACTCGAACTCATGAACCGTGAGATTGTGACCTGAGCCAAAATCAAGGGTCTGATGCTTCACCAACTGAACCACCCAGGTGCCCTTAGACTTTTTTGGGTTTTTTTTTTGGAACGTATCTAAGTTTACAGAAGAATCGATCGATCAAAAGGAAAGAGAGCTATTACATACTCTCCCTCCCCACCCCACAGCTGCCCTTCATATTAGCATCCTATGTTCCGGTGGCGCATTTGTTACTGCTGGAGACCATGTTGACACGGTGTTCACTTAAGTCATAGTTACACTAGGGCTCGCTTTTGGTGTGGTACATTCTATGGGGTTTGACAAATATATGGTGACATGTGTCCGTCATTACAGTGTCCTATAGAAGAGTTTCACTGCCTTAGAAATCTGTGCTTCTCCTGCCCCCACCCCCTGCACCCACCACTCCCATGATTTTATCCTTACCAACGTGTCATAGAGCTGGAATCAGACAGGATGTAGCCTTTTCAGGGTTCTGTCCCTTAACAATGGTTTTAAGATCTCTTCAGGTGCTTGTGTGGCTTGATGGCACATTTCTCTCTACCCCTGAGTACTGTTCCATTGTCTGGGTGGATCACAGTTTGTTCATCTGTTCACCTGGCGCCAATATTTCTAGGTTGTAAAGAAAGGCTGTCGAGCTCTCCTTTGGTACAATCCGTGTCAGTTTCTCTAACTAGCTTCTTTCACTTTGCATAATGTTTTTAAGACTTATTCATGTTGTAACACGTATCTATGTTTTATTCCTTTGATCACAGCCTTGGGTACTTTTTTGCATCACTCCATCTAGTCCCCATTTCTCAGGTGGTTAAAATAAGGCTCAGAGAGAGCCAGTGACCTGTCCAAGGTTACACAGCAAGTCCGTTGAAGACCAGGCTGGAACCTCGGCACCGACACCTGGCCTGAAATTCTTTCCACTCTCGGGAAGGCGGACAGGCTTGGCGGCCACAGCCAGCATGGTTCAGGGCAGTGAGGATGGTCATGTGAGGTAGAAGCAGGAGGAGGCTCAGGTCCATGCCCAGGATGTCAGGGCGGGAGAGGGACCCTAAAGGTGCCAGTATCCTGTGCCATAGCAGGTGCTCATTCCATCCCAGGCCCGACCCCTGAAGGCCCTTCCCTGCGTAAAACAGGAGGCTGTGAAGGTTCAGGGCAGGGGCTGGGAATTCAGGCAGAAAACAGAACTTTGGACTCTGGGGCGCCCTTGAACATCAGGCTCAGGAGCAACGGCTTTCTCTCATCCCAGGGCCAGGAGGAGCTCCCAGCTAGGGATTTCTTGGGAACTTGGCTGACATCAGCAGTCCTGGAGGTGGCTTGGAGAAATCGATCCATCCTGAGTAATGCCATTAGCCCTGGCGGGAAGAGGAGGTGGCGGGGGAGGCTGGGGAGAGTCTGGCCTCTGGGAGCTTGTCTGAGTGCCCCGTGACTGAGCAGCACATCTCTGTTAGCAAGACTTCCGGGCCTCCTCAGAAGCGCCGTCCGGGAAGTCCCCAGTGCCCCCGCCTCTTGCGGCTGGTCTCTGGGGACATGGGAACAACCCAAGCCATCCCATGGGGGAGAGAGGCCCATCATTGGTGCTCACACAGGGTGCTTGGGGAAGACTGAGGGACTCCTGGGGCTATGGGAGACTGGGAAACTCTCTAACCAAACCTGGAGCTCATGGGAGGCTCCCTGGAGGAGGTAACATCTGAGCTGAGACTTGAAGGATGGAGAGGTGTTTATCAGCTGGAGGGATGGCAAGTTCTGGAGGATGAGGCTGGAGGAATCAGAGGCCATTTGTTCAAGAGCTCACTCTGGCCACAGCTGAGGGCTTGGGTTGGTGGGGTGTGACCCCCAGAGGGAGGCCAGAGGATTTTCTATCTAGGGGAGAGATGAGACCCGGGTCAGGCCACTGGCCAAGGAAGAGGCTGTGAGGGATGTTAGAAGCAGGTTGGGGTAGTGAGGAGGTCAGTGTGGCTGTGCTGGGTCCGCAGGGCCTGGGTGACCCTGCAGGTTGGAAGGGCTTGGCCACACCTGGTAACTGAAGCCATGGGAAAGGACAAAAAGGCCCCAGGAGAACATGTGAAAATTCATTGGATGGGGGTGGGGGGAGGAGCCGATTCCAAGAGCCACGATCAGCTGAGCCCTGGGCTGAGGCTCTAGTGCAGGCGATTCTGCTCTTCTGATTTGAAGTGCAATTTCCATTCCTGGCGCCTTGTAATGCTCAGTTGGTGGGGGGATGGGGGGAGGGCAGAGGACATGTGGGGCTCAGTCCCGGGCTCTGGGAGTCCTGGGAAAGGCTTGCGAGAGCAGGGAGACCTGTGTGTGCACTCCTGTTCACAGAACGCCCACCTGCTGTACTTCAGTCACTGCAGGGATGTGCCCTCCTGGGACACCCTTCCCCAATCTGTTCCCCTGTAGGTGTCAAGGCAAAGGCTTTTACCCCATTTTACAGATTCAGAAACCAAGGCTCAGGGAAGAACCCTAGAAACCCCAGTCACAGAGCAAAGGTGGGGACAGATGTGATTGAGCTGACCAGTAGAGGCCCTAATCTTGGGGTAGGATTTGGCCCCCTGGCTGTGTAAGATCTGGCCATCTACCCGCTCTGGAAGGCTGCGAATGCGGGAATACATTTGCACACTCCTTCTAGGGTGGAATAAAGTAAGACTGAGAGTGCTGCCCCCAGCTGCCCCTCCCGCTCCACAACCCCATGGGACCTAGGCCACCAGACCCCACCCCCTCAGTTCCCTAAGCCCTGGGCTTGGCCCCAAGAGCCCCCAGTAGCTGCGTGTGCTCCACGTACCTCCCCAGGGAGCCGCAGACACAGGCTATGCCAGACAATTCCCAGCAATTAGGAGGCTCCTGGTCAGTCAATATTCCCAGCAAGGCCCTAATGCATCTCCCCCCTCCTACAGACTGGGGGCTATAATCCCTGTGCGGAGGTTAGCATTTGGGGGGGGGGGAAGGGTCAAGGCCCTGAGTGCTGCCGAGGTGGAAGCAGTAGGTCTGAAGCCCAGACCACCCCCCTGGAGCAGCCCCAGGGGCACTAAGGCCTTAGACAGGCCTGGCTCAGTGCTGCCTCCTGGAAGCATGCCCCGCCCCTCCATGCACAGTGTGAAGTGCCCATGGGCCCCCCTTACTCTCTCCAGAATACCAGCTCCTGAGCCATTATAGCCGCCCAGGGGTTGCAGGGGTCAGCAGACTGTCCCCCCACCCCCGCAAAAGGCTGGGCTGTATGTATTCTAGTCTTTGTTGGCCATTCAGTCTCTCTTAGAATCACTCACCCCTGCAGTTACAATTACAGAAGCCATAGACAATACTTAAGCAAATGATTGAGGCTGCATCCAATAATACTATTTATGGACACTGGAATCTGAGTCTCATACAATTTTCGTGTGTCACAAAATATTCTTGTTTTGAGTTTTTTTCCCCAAACTGTGAAAATATAGAAAAACCATTCTTAGCTTGTGGTTTATATAAAAATAGGTGGCTGGTTGGATTCAGCCCGTGAGTTATCATTTGCCAACCCTGGGCCTAGAGCGAGGCCCCTTGGAGCCAGACTGACTGGCTCTGCTGGGTGACCTTTGGCAAATGGCTAAACCTTTCTGTGCTTCAGATTTCTCATCTGGGGAATGGTGTTGATAAGGATAATACATGGGAAATGTCAAAAGGTGCGGCCGCTTTGCTGTTTTTGCCAAGCAGCCTTTGGCCGTTTTCAAAAGGTTAAACGTGGAGGGGCGCCTGGGTGGCTCAGTTGGTTAAGCATCCGACTCTTGATTTCAGCTCAGGTCATGATCTCACGGTTCGTGAGACTGAGCCCTGCATTGGGCTCCGTGATGAGTGTAGAGCCTGCTTGGGATTCTCTCTCCCTCCCTCTCTCTCTGCCCCTCCCCTGCTCGCTCACTCGCACACTCTCTCAAAATGAATAAATACTTAAAAACATACAGATTCCTCAGCCCATCCTGAGTCTACAGCACTAGAATGTGGGATCTGGGCGTGGGGCTGGGGAATCTGTATTTAAAAAAAAAAAAAAAAAAAAGATTAAATGTGGAATTGCCATTATGGCCCGGCACCTCCATTCCAAAGTATGTACCCAAGAGAACTGAAAACATGCTCACACGGAAACTTGTTCGTTAGCAGTATGACTCATAACAACTAAAAAGTAACAACCTCGATGTCCCTCAACTGATGAATGGGTAAAATCATCTCTCCGTACAGTTGAGGATCGTTCAGCCCTAAAACAGAGTGCAGTAGTGATTCCTGCTACAATATGGCAAGCTTCGAAAACATGGTAAATGGTCGAAGCAAGACGCAGAAGGCCGTATGCCATCTGATGGCAATCATGTGAAATGTCCAGAACAGGCAAATCCATAAATGAGAAAGTAGATTTGTGTTGCCAGGGCCCGGGGGCTGGAGTGGGGTGGACGAGGCAGTGACTGCTGATAGGTCTGGGGTTTTTTGCTGGGATGATGAAGATGCTTTGGAATCAGATAGTAGGGATGGTTGCACAACTTTGCGACTATACTGAAAACTGAGTATGCTAAATACTGAAGTGTATACTTTGGAAGGGTCAAATTTTGGGACGCCTGGGTGGCTCAGTTGATTAAGCATCTGACTTCGGCTTAGGTCATGATCTCCCCACTTGTGGGTTCAAGCCCCGCATCAGGCTCTGTGCTGACAGAGGAACCTGCTTTGGATTCTGTGTGTGTCTCTTTCTCTCTCTGCCCCTCCCCAGCTTACCCTCTGTCTCTCTCTCAAAAATAAATTTAACTTAAAAATAAATTTAAAAAAATTTTTTTAAAATAAAGGGTGAAAAAAATAAAATAAAAAAGGGTGAAAGTTTTGGCTTGTGAATTTGATCTCACAGGGCTTAGTTAGTACAGTTCTAAGTGACTGACTTTGCCTCTCACCCATCCTACAGGGGCCCTGAGAGCATCAGTGTGCCTGTCCCGTTCACATTGTCTCCAGGACCTAAGATAGGGCCTGACACATAACATGTGGCTTTGAGTTTCTAGAGTCCCACAGACTGAGGCTTGCGTCCTGACTCCTGGCTCTGGGCCCCAGGCTCCTCGTCTGTGAATGGGATAACAGCGGTGGTGATAAGATCAGATGATGTTTGAGTTTGACATCAGGGTGTGTGAGGCCCCCAGGCCGGTGGCCACTCAGCCACATTTGGCCCTTTCTGGCCCCAAGAGACCGAGCCCCCCACAGGTGTCTCCCAGGCACCAGGCAAGACCGGACAGTTGCCCTGACAGCAGCAGCTCGACCCACAAGCTACTGTTCGTTGTTTCACCACCCACGGGCAGAGCTACCTGGGCTGACGGCTCCCTGAGCCCAAAGGGGTGAACGCTTTGGGGGCAGCAGAGCAGTTTCCCGGCTCAACCACAACCTCATTCAGTTATCAAATGAGTTTGGGCTGTTGTACCTGCTGCCTGAGGTGTTCAAAGTGTTCAGTGCCTGCTATATTTTAAATAAAGTACATTGGAGGACACGATTGAGAAAATAAAGCCGAGAACGGCTGAGGGAGTATGGGAAGGGCTTGCAGTCTAGGAGGTGGCCTGGGAAAGTCTGGTTGAGAAAAGAACATTTGAGCAAGGACCTGAGGAGAGGAGGGGAAGGGGGAGCCCTGTGGAGTTTATGGGAAAAGTATTCCGGGCACAGGAAGCAGCAGCAGGCACAGAGCAAGTGTGGCCGGGGGTGAGTGGGGTGGAGGGTGAGGAGAAGGAGACTGTGGGGAACCCGCAAGTGTGTGTGCCTCCCTGCAGGGTCCTGTGCAGGACTGGCACCTAATGAGGCTGGGTGTGGGGCTGACTGCCTGCACCTCCCTGCCTCACCCCTGCGCTTCTTCCTGCAGGACAGGCCAGGGGTCTCCATGGGTGCCTGAGGGCCGGGCGCCAGGGCCGCACGCAAGAGCATGGTGAGACACCAGCCCCTGCAGTACTACGAGCCTCAGCTGTGCCTCTCCTGCCTCACGGGCATCTATGGCTGCCGCTGGAAACGCTACCAGAGATCTCACGATGACACCACGCCGGTGAGCCATGCTGGGGTGGGGTCAGAGGACCTAGGGAGCCCCAGCGCAGGGGGTGCCGGTGGGAGCGAGAGGGAAGGGTCTCAGCTCCATCACTCGGCTGTGTGGCTCTGGATGCTCAATGCTCCTCTGGGTTTCAGTTTCTCCTTCTGTAAAATGGGCCCGTGGTCCTTCCTAAATCTACCTGACCCAGGTGGGATAGGAAGTAGGCTGGCCTGTCACGGATGTAGCTGGTGAGCTCTCCTCTGACACACGGGACCTGGGCGGCTCCTGAGGTCTACACAGAAGGGGGTGCTTTAGGAGGGGCTCATGCCCAGGTGAGCAGAAGTTTCCAGCTTCCTGGCAGATCCAGAAGACAGGCAGGCAGGTGGGGGGTTGGGGGGAAGGGTGAGGAGGTGGTGCCAGGCCGTCCCGGAGCCTGGGAGCTGGCAGGGCCGTGGGCTGGCACCAGGACTCTGTCACCTGAGCTACAGGCCGGTCAGAGCTGGCAGCAGGTGCTCGGCCGGATAAAGAAAGCCTCCTTTGGTGTCCGGCTCCCCCAGCCAGACCCGGAGCCGAGCCACACTTCCGTCCTGGGGTCACTGTTCGCTGAGGGATCCAGTTTCTTCTCTGGAGGAACCCAACTCCTTCAGGAGGGAAGAGAGTGAGGTCAATGGAGTTTATCTAAAAGGTTTGCCGCCTGGTAAACAGCTTGCCTCCTCTCCCCTGTTTGTCGGAACAAAGAAGCCAGCCTCCAAACAGGCTGCAGTGGCCAAGGGGGTGTGAGTGGCAGCTGAGGCCAGAGGTCAAGTATCACCAGGCTCTCTGGATGGGGAGGATGGGGAAGCTTGTCCACCTTCCTGCCCTCCTTCTCTGCATGTGCTGGTGGCCGCCAGAGCACTAGCCTGAGTCAGGAGCCTGGGGTCGTGACTCCCAAATGGTAAGAAGCAGGTGCCACGTGGCCTGATGTATTGCCACGTCCCCCCCTCCCAGCCCAGAGGAGGCCACAGGCCAAACTGAGGCAAGGAAGAGGGAAAGGCCTGCCCAAGTCCTCAGGGCAGGTCCCTGCGGTGCTGAGATGGCAGCCTCAGCCTGCCCAACCCCAGCCCTGCCTGGGACAGCCTTTCCCCTCACGTGTTCGTGGGATCTCCCCCACAGTGATGATCGGGAGTCAGGCGGGCTTAAGTCCATATTGTGCCTCTTCTGCTCGTACCCAGTTGACTCTGGGCTTTCTTACCTGTGCAGTAACGTCCCTCCTCAGGGAGCTGCCAGTGGATGGCATGCACTAGTGGCATGAAGTGACCGGCACAGCGCTGGCTGAGACTAGTCATTAAGTCTGGACTCCAGAGCCTCGACTTCTCTATCTGTGAAATGGAAGAAGGGGTTGGGTCAAGACTTAAGAATTCCTTTTCCACTGTGCTTTGTTCCGAGGCCCATTCTCCCCAGGGACTGGGGGCAGGCAGCAGGGCCTCCCCGCCTCGGGAAAGGCAGCAGCTTGGCAGGCAGCCGGCACCCGGGTGTCTGTGCCAGGAGCGGTGCTGAGCGCTGACACGCGGCCACTCCACTCGCTCCTCCCAACGGGCCCTCAAGCTAGATGCCGTCACCACCATTTACATGGGGAAGCAGAAGCCTGGGATGCCAGTGAGGGGCCGAGCTGGGATCTGGCCCCTGGGCAGTGTAGGTCCCACGGCTCCGGGTGGGAAGACAGCAAAGCTGGAAGCTGAGGGAGGAGGGAGGAGGGAGGAGGACGGCTGGGCTCCCCAGCAGCAAGCCCTTGGCCATGGGAGTAGCGGCTGGAGGAAGGCGTGGCTCCCAGGACATCTCACACCCCTCAGCGCACCCAGGCCAGGCTCATCCCAGGCTTCGGAGTCAGGAAGTGACTGCTCTTGGCTGGGCCAGCACGGGGCCCCGGGTGGAGGAAGTGGTGTGCTGAGGCCAGTTTTGAGCTGACTCGGAGCCCAAGTGCTGCCTACTCTGCAAATGCCAGGGTCTGGGGTGCCAGGTAGGGAGCAAAGGCAGTCGGGCTGCAGAGACGGCAAGCCAGCTTGGCCAGGATGGGGTTTTGCCGCAGCGCTGGGTGTCAGGGGGTGTCAGGGCCTCCACAGGAAGGGCTGAGCTCGCCTCAGGTGACCCACGAACCACAGACTCCCCCTTCGCTGTCACTCACCTCATTCCGCTTCCCCGCCCGCTTCCTGGGTTCCAGCCTCTGCCAGCACACCCTTTCTCTCTCTCCCCCTTGTTTTTCCTCTCGGTCCTCCTTAGCTTGCTAGGCGGGGATGGTGATGTGGGCTGGGCTCTCTGGCTGACACAGTGTGGAGAAGTGATGCTGTCAGGGCAGGTGCACAGTAGGAGCAAACTCTGTACGTTTCCCTGAACAAACAGGCCCTGGGGTGAGCTCTGGGAGCACAGGCTGGGGGCTGGGGCGGGGAGAGCACTGCCAGGGCCTCCAAAAGGGGCAGGGCCTCCAACTTTGGGCCTGTGCCTCTTCTCATCCCTGACTTCCCCTCTGACTTTGGGGGCCCCTCCCCCTGCCCAGGCACTGCATCCCCTCAAATCCCCTTCGGGAAGCCTCCCCTGGCCTCTCCCAACTCAGACAAGCCCGGGGTCAAGTTCTTCTGTGAAGGCAGACCTCTCTTGTGCTCATCTGTGAAATGGGGTGATAGACGGGGCAGTGAGTCACAGAATCATTTTGCCCATGATCTTGCTCAGCCTGGGAAATAAAGCTGGAGAGTAATAGTTACCATTTATTGGGTACCTAGTATATGCTAGGATCCCAGAGCTTACCTGCCTTGCCCTGTTGATTGTTAGTTAGATCGGCCCTAACTTTAACTGTCATGCCAATGGGGAACTCAAGGCTTGAAGCCACATCACACCGGGGAGGGAGTCCACAATAGAATTGCAGCAGGAGCCTCCAGAAGATGGAGGCTGAGGGGAGGAGGACATACATGTTTGGAATATGTGATTAAATGGGAACTTACAAGAAGCGGAAGAAAGGGGGGCTGGAGGGACACTTGGGAAGTTGCCTGAGGGAGGAGGAAGAAGAGTGTGGGACCAGGAGCCCTCCATGGCTCTGGGATGAAGGGCTGGCCCTGCGGTACTGGAGTGGATTCTGGGGAGTCCGGAGGAGCCCCCTCCTCTGCGTGCCAGCTGGCAGCCTCCTTCCTGCCCCACCAGCCTGATCCTTCCTGTCCCACTAGCCTGATGCATCCCAACCTCTTCCAAGCCTTCGCTCCTACGGTCCCCCACCCCCAGGACACACACTGGACAAATAAGGAAGCAGGAAACTGAGGACCGGAGAGGTGAAATGACCTATTCTGCCCCCAGCCCCTAGGGAGTGGAGGAGCCTGGCAGCAGGAGGCTGGCTCACTCGACAGCTAGGAAGGGGAAGTGAGGCTTTTTATAACCAGGGATAATTAATTGGTTGTTGTCTGTGACTCATTACTCTAATGCTGCCAATTAAGGACTTGGTAGGACAGAAGACAGTTCCCAGGCTGTCCCCCAGGGCCCCCTGAAGACTGCGTGTCTGTGGGAGGCGGCACGATGTCAAAACCAGCTTCTCTGGTAGCAAGAGGCACATAGGTCAGACACCTGGAGGAACTTCCCAGCCCAAGACAGATAGTGACTGTCACCTCTTTTGTGTTTCTATAGCACACTTGCCTTTTGAGGGCTGTTTTTAAAAAGCTCATTTGACCCCTCTGTCTCACAGAGGAGGCTCCAGGAAGAATAAGTGATTTATTCCAGCCATGGGGGGTTGAAGGCACAGCCTGCACTACCCCCTGCTTGCCTCCCCAGTCCAGACGGTTCCATACCCACTGTCTTGTCTGGGATGCACTAATTACTTATTTAATCAACAGACCCATCCTGATACCTGCTCTGGGCCCTGGAGTTAGAGAGGTATCTGACCCAGCTCCCCCCTCCCTTGAAGAGCTCCCAGGCTGGTGGGGGAACAGACAAGATCCAACACACCCAGGCCACCCAGGATGATCCCTGCCTGAAGCCCAGGAAAACCCCGGCAGGGGAGCTGGGCTGAACTGGTGTCTGAGAGTTAGTCCCGTCTCCCGGCTGGGGAAGTGTTCAAGGCACAGGGTGCCGTGCGGACCCCAGCTTCCTCGTGTACCCGAGTTTCTTGTGTTTGGGAACTGAAAGCAGTCTGGCTCCAACGTGAGGCGGGAAGGTTGTGGCCATGTGGCCTGGGGCTGAGGCTGTTCCCCATCCTGGGTGGAGGGAGGCCAGTCAGACTCAGGCTGTGCCAGGACCAGTCTTGTTAAATTGTGGAGGATGCGCAGAGGGGCCTGCAGTGGAGGTGGGGAGGCCTCGCCCCAGGGAGGCATATGCAGGTTCTTTGTGAAGGGAGGGATTCTAGGGACACTTGGAAAGTATAATCTACAGACTGGCTGTGGAAGAGATTGAGGGAGTCCTTTATACGCCTCCCATCGTCCCCTGATTTCTAGCCTAGCCGGAGGACGCCATTCCAGGGACGGAAATGGGAAACCGTGCTGTGTCCAGGGGCAGGTGGGAGGGGACAGTGGTCTCTGTCGAGTCCAGGGAGAGCCCAGTGCAGGCGGGACACAGACAGCTAAGTCTCTCCACCCCTACTTCCTGTGACAGGAGCCCCTGCAGCCACACAGGAAGATCCCTGCTGGGGGATGTTCATCAGACCTCCACACACACCCCCCCCTGCCCCGATCCCTCACGCCTCCCAGGACAACCCCACCTCTTCACCCTGCTTTTGCTCAGGCTGTCCCCTCGCTTGGAATGCCCCTTCTCTCTTTACCTCTCGAGGCGGCTCGTCACAAACGCCTGCTCTTCTAAGAATTACCCTCGTCAAACAAAAAGAGAATCAGGCCTCCTTCCCCCAGGCTCCCCCAGCACCTCAGGCCTGGGCCGCCCCTTTGGACTGTGACTTTCTGTGTCTCCCAGGGGCTCGGTGTTGTGAGAGCCCGGGCCTCAGAGGAGGGGCCTGGGCAAGGCTGGGGGGATGGCGGAGGCAGGCCATACCTGCCACCCTGCGGACTGTGTCTGGAGAGGCGGGACCTCCAAGAGGCTCTCAGATACTGGGTCTGGAGAGGGCCAGCATACATGCGGGGCCAGGTGCATGCTGTCTTCCGGTGCCCCCAGCGGTGGTCGGCAGATGAGGGTGCTGACTTCGCAGGACCTCCCAGGCCACACTTGGAGCCAAGATCGGGCTCTGCCCGTGGACGGGAGCCCAGGGCTGGAGGTTTTCCCAGCTGGTTCCCCACCTCCCTGTCCTGTCACTACCAAGTGGGCCTTGATGGGAGAGTGGATCCCACTCAGGAATCAAGGTGGGCTCCCTGGATGAAGCAGCCTTTGCATCGGTCTCCAAGGCATGACTGGAGTCAGCCAGAAGTGCTTGGGTATTCCCAGCCAGGGAGCTGTGGCCTGAGCTCTGCCCTGTCCACGTCAGTGACTTAGTGTGTGACCTCAGGCAAGGCCAGACCGTCTCTGGGCCTCAGCTTGCTTATGGTTACATGGAGGTTCGGATTCTTGCCGCAATGAACGTCCAGTTCGATAATGG
Organism: Crocuta crocuta; assembly: GCF_008692635.1. Lineage (NCBI taxonomy): Eukaryota > Metazoa > Chordata > Mammalia > Carnivora > Hyaenidae > Crocuta > Crocuta crocuta. The sequence continues at coordinate 1,306,715 of NW_027527824.1, forward strand.
GTACACGTATGGTACAAGAGAGACTTCTGTCCCAGCCGGGGGGACAATGTGTTCTCCCTATAAACTTTCAGAGGGGTGGCTGTTCCCTTCTCCGGTACTTTGGCAAAAAGGGGCCCAGCAGTCAGAGGGCTGCCCTCTGATCTCCAGTTTTGCCACTCCTAAAGTGGGGAGGAGACCCCATGTTATCCCTGAAGCCTTGCAGTGCTGCTATGATGATCAGAAAATGGGAGATGATATTACACGTCCATGAGAGACAGAGGGGAGGCTGGCAGAGCCCCGGTTTGTTGCAAAGAGCCGAGGATTTATCGTTGCAATAAAGCCAGGCCATCTCTGGCCTTCGGGAACCCCTATACTCTGCCTAGCTCCTCCTTGAACGGTGCTGAGGGTGCCTGGCCCTGCCACACTCATGGGGAAGTGGCTAACATTCCATGACTGGCTTGAGTGTATGCTCAGGGAGCCCGGATGGGGCAGGAGATGATGGGCATCAGCAGGGGGTGCAGCCACCCACCACCCTGTGGCCTTGGCAGAGCCCTCTGCGGGCCTGGGATGATCCTCCTGAGGCCCCCTCCCCAGCTCTTCTGCTCCTGTCTCCCTGTGGGCTGATAGACTCCCTCGTAGGAGGGGAGCGGCAGGGTGGGTGTTTCATCCGACTGCCTAATGAGCCGCTCCGAGCGCACCCCAGTAGAACCCAGGGCAGACAGAGGCCTAATTGCCCGGCTCTCTGTAGCCCAGAAAAATAAATCCGGCCGTCAGGAGCTGGCTGGGGGAGGGGACTCTAATCCCTTTCCCCGCTTGGCCCTAAGGCTGTAATACAGTTTAGACCTCCCCAAGCCACCCCCTCCCCCAAATCTCCTGGGTCAGGGCCAGAGTAATCCTGCCTGGGCCTGCCTGTCTCTCCCCTCCCAGAGCTCCCCGCACCCATCCCAGCTGACATCTGACATTTCCCAGCCTTTTCCGGTGCATCAGTCCCCCCATTTGGCATGTGGCAAGCCGATGAGGAGGAGCTGGCAGGCCCGAGATCCAGCCTGCAGGAGAGCGGACTAGCTCTCGGTGGGTAGGAGTCCCTCAATCTCTCCAGTCTTTGCAGGGCTGTGCGGTGCTGAGGGCACAGAGGAACTCTGGGACCTCTTTTTTTTAATGTTAATTTATTTTTGAGAGAGGGAGAGAGACATGATTGTGAGCGAGTGGGGAGCAGAGAGAGACACACACACACAGAATCGAAGCAGGCTCCAGGCTCTGAGTCGTCAGCACAGAGTCCAACTCGGGGCTTGAACGCATGAGCCATGAGATTATAACCTGAGCTGAAGTTGGTTGCTTAACTGACTGAGCCACCCAGGCACCCACTGGATTCTGGGACCTTAAAGCAGACTGGGGACCCCAGGGGTGGCACAGGGAGCAGAGTTCAGTGCCGTGAAAGGAGCCATGCCCAGCAGCACCCAGGCACGGGGAAAGGGCTGCCCTGGGGAAGACTAGAAAGCTTAGAAGCAGTGCACATGCATGTGAGGATATTCTGCGTGATAAGTGAACGTGGAAATGATGGAGGATTTCACAAAGCGTGTGGAGACAGCTGAAGTATCCATTTGGTGGAAATAAAATTAGATCTCTGCCTCTTACCTCAAACCAAAATAAATTCCAGATGGATTAAAATGTAATTTTTTCTATCTTTAAATTCCTTTTCTCTATTGAGGAAGTGCACATTTGTTGAGAAAATTCAAACAACTTGGAAAGATGTAAAGTAGAAGGAATTCTAATCTTAACACTTGAGAGAAATGGCTTTCCAGCCTCTGTGCGTGCATGTATCTCTACATCCGTGTGGAGCGGTAGACAGATGAATATAGAGCTGGGTGGATTACAGATTCGAATGTAAACCGCCAAGCCAAGAAATTACCACTATAGAATATGAGTCAAATATATAATCTTGGGCTACCTTTCTTAAACATGATACCAAAGGCAAAACCTCTAAAGGAAAAGAAGGGGAGAGCAGACTAAATGAAAATTTAAATTTTTATACAGAAAGCATAATAAACAAAATTAAAGTAAAACGATGAAATAAAAAATATACAATAGGAGCACCTGGGTGGCTCAGTCGGTTAAGCCTCTGACTTTGGCTCAGGTCATAGACTCATGGCTCATGAGTTTGAGTCCCACACTGGGCTGTCTGCTGTCAGTGTGGACCCCACTTTGCATCCTCCATCTCCCTCTTACTCTGCCCCTCCCCCACTAATTCTCNTTGGGCTGTCTGCTGTCAGTGTGGACCCTACTTTGCATCCTCCATCTCCCTCTTACTCTGCCCCTCCCCCACTAATTCTCTCTCTCTCTCTCTCTCTCTCAAAAATTTTTTTAAAAGAAAGAAAAAGGGGCGCCTGTGTGGCTCAGCCAGTTAAACGTCCAGCTTCAGCTCAGTTTGTGAGTCGAGCCCCACGTCAGGCTCTGTGCTGACAGCTCTTTGTCTCTCTCTCTCTCTGCCCCTCCTCTGCTCACACTCTGCCTGTCCCCCTCTCTCTCAAAAATAAGTAAATATTAAAAAAAAAAGAAAGAAAAAATATACAGTGACTATGAAGGTTAATCCTCCTACATAGAGCTTTTATACGTCCATAGAAAAGGAAGCCAGTTCCCCCAGAGAAAAACTGCTGAGCTCTGTGCCTTTATACCTTCTGCTCTCTCCCTCTGCCCCATTCCAGGCTCCGTAATCTGTCATCCCAGCAAGCCCATTCCTTCCAGCTTTGCTGCAGGCATCCTCTCCTCCAGAAAGCCCTCCAGACCGTCTCTCCTCCAGTAACTGGCTGTGAGCTCCTGAGCAGCCCACACTTGCCCCGTTCACCGTACTCATTCCTAGGACTAGAATTGCCTGCTGGCTTCTCAGTCATCTGTGGGCATTGCTCTGAGCAGAATCCAGGCCTCATTCATCTCCCAGCGTGCAAGGCTCAGTGCATACATCTAGGACGACTGGAAGAGAGTGGTGGCAAGGATGTGGAGGGGAGGTGCTGGGATCTGATTTGGCATGGGGTGTGAGGTGGCAGTCTAATTTTTTACCAAATGTCCAGATGTCCCCACACCATCTGTTGAATTCTCTCTCCTCTATATAGTACTAATTTACTATATCTTAATCTTGTGTCCTTGGTTCTAGGCTCTTCCCCTTCTTTGGGTCTCAGTTTCTCCATCTCTGAGTTGGACCTGTAGAGGATGAGGCAAGATGATCTTTGAACTCTTCTCTAATTCTGAAATTCCAGGGCTCCTGGCCTGGCACTGCCTGTGACGCACTGCGTGACCTTGGGCCAGTTTCCTCCTCGGTCGGACGAGGACAGTTACAGGTCTTGCCTGTTGTTGTTCGGGGACAGTTGGAGATGCTGAAGGCACCCTGGCCTGGGTATGAATTCTGGCTCCACTGTTACGTTTGCCCTTAGTGGCCTTGGGCAGATCACTTCCCCTGTCTGAGCTCTGCCTTCCTCCAACTATACCACCTGCTTTGCAGAGCTGGGGGAGGAAGAGAGGAGGTGGAGCAAGTGGAGGACTCTTAGGGGCACCTTGCCCCAACTCTGTGAAGAGCCCACGTGGGGCTCTGTCCTCCACGGCCGGCAATGTGGGGCCAGGAGGGGGCACGGGGCAGGTGCTATGCCAGGGTCTCCTTCCTTCATCTGTGTCGGCTCCTAGGACAGCAGCCTCCAGAGCTGGCCTGCACCATGTGTCCCGCCGACCGCAGCACCCGCCCTGGGCTGGGAGCAGGTGAGCTGCCGGCTGTCCTCAGCAACCGGAAGAAATGTGGTGTAGAGCGGGGGGCGGGGGACGTCTTGATCACTGTCTTCGCATAATTAAAGGGCTGTCAGATGCGAAACGATAATTATAGGAACCATCATGGATTTGGCGACTTACAGCTCACATCTGTAATCACATGTGGGCCTGGCAGTGCTCCTGTGAGGTAGAGGTGATGTCATCCCCGTGAACAGAGAGGGAAGCTGAGGCTTGGTCCTGGGTGACTGGCCCCCGGCCCCGCGGCTCCTGGGGAGAAGAGCTGAGAATTAAAATCCAACTCTTGTTTATATGCCCCCCACGCCTTGGTCATGTGACCCCAATGATTTCTTGCCCTTTCGCTAGATTTGTGTGTGGCATTGGAGAACCAGCTTCAGGCTGAGGGTGTCAGCGGCGCCTGAGGGCGGGGCGGAGGGATGGGTCGTAGGCCCTTCTGGTCTGTGCCGTATGCCTACCTGCTGGTCCCATTTTACAGAGCAGGAAGCTGGCGCTCAAGAGGATAAGTAAACGTCTCCTCCAAGGTCACCCATTTAGTAGGAAGTGGCCAGTCTGGGGTTCGAAGCAAGTGTTGCTGGGCTCCCAAAGGCAGCCTGCCTCTATCCAGCTGCTGTCTTAGAAGGAAGAATCAGACAGCATCCAGAGGGAAGCGCCCATCCCTGCAGCTCAGGAGCAGAAGCTGGGGGGGCTCCTCCCCTGGGGGCTGCAGAGGCAGGGACAGGGTGGGGACAGGAGTCCAGCAAAGCAGCTGTCTCCCCTACCCTGTGAATCTGGAGTCTGTGGCCATGTCAGGATTGGAAGGATGGCCCCTGCTGCTGATGCAGAGTTCAGGCTCTGAGGTCTGTTTGGGGGTCTGGGGCAGGGTCCCCAGGAGGGGCGGCGGTGTCCACGTGCATCCTGGCCCGGGGCTGAGGTGTGGTGTGGGCCGGACCTGTGCGCGTGCTTCCTGCGGAGGGCTGGCTTTGTGGCTGCAGCTGGGCTTGGTGACGGTATGAGTCCCTGCTGCTAATAAGCTCTTTCAGCACGTTTTTCTCTGAATGCAGAAGGCTCTGGGGTGGGCGGGACTGAGACGAAGGAGGAAGAGGAGAAGACGTGACAATCATTAGGAGGCGGTGAGGGGGAGCGGTGGCCTCTGACAAGCCAGCACACTTGTCGCTTGGTGCAGGAGGGAGGGACCCGTCTTCCTGGAGGGGGAGACAAGAATGGGAGGAGATGAGGCAGGGGGTGCCCTAGCCTCTGGAGCTCGGCCTCCGGGCTTCCCCATCACCCCCATCTCCCGGTGCAGGAATAGAGCAGCCCACGCAGCTCAGGGCCAGGGCCTGTCCCCTCCCCAGCTGCTCTTGGCCTCTCCTGCTGCTGCCCAGCCAGCTCAGGAGCTACCTGACCTTTGTCCTGGTCCGGTGGCTACATAGGCTCAGAACAGAAGGAGGCTGGGTATCACAGGAGCTCCTTCCCCCGGGTCCTCAGCCTGAGGATATGTCTGGGTTGGTGGATGGCCCCGTCCACCCGGGACCTGAAGCCTCCCTGAGTCACAGGCTCACGCCTGCTTCTCTTCTCCACTCCGAGTCTGAGCATCACCTTGTGCTCTGCAGGATGTGGGCCCCGGGTGCATGGACGCATCTCAGCCATCCCTGTCCTGAAGGAGTCCACGGCCCAGGGAACTGTCCCTTATTATGTGCCTATAGTGTGCCACTTGACATATATCACCTCATTTAATAGCAGCCATCCCCATTTTACAGGTGAGGAAACTGTGGCTCAGAGGGGCACAGATCGGTCCATCTGCCTCCTGAGCCCAGGTTGTTTTCATTTCCACATTTCAGAATGTGATTGCGGGTCAGACTGGTGGGCACTAAGGATCTATGCAGAAGTGTTCAGGGAAAGGAGGTCTTCCAGGTGGGGAGGGATAGGGGTGCTTCCTGAAGGAGGTTTGGCCTGGGGTAGAGCCCAGAGAGAGAGGAGGGAGAACCGCAGGGGTGGCAGGCTGGGCCTGGGACTAGTATCCTGGGTCCAAGACGGCAAGGGTGGGTTTTGGGGAGAGCTGCGCAGGGCTGGCTCTCAAGGAGGCCCGTCAGGGTACCCGAGTTCTGTCCTCCCCTGCTTGGTGACCTTAGGTGTGTTCCTCAGCCTCTGACTCCCCTCTACTCATCCATATTGAGCCTTTGTGCAGATTCACAAAAGGCACCCCTTCTCCAGGACTCATGTCCAGCATCTGCTGGAAAATAGTTGTGCTAACTGTGTACCATGTAACCATGATGTGAGTGCCACTACTTGGTGATGAGGTCCCCAGCTCGCTCAGCCGTAGGTGCGGGCCCCTCTCTGAGGCGTGGCTTTTCCTCATTTGCTCGCAGATGGAGATAAGACCCCAGAGAGAGCGAGCCCCAGGCCCTGTGCAGACTGAGAGGTGACGGAGGGCTGGGGGCTCCACCGCCCCTCCCAGCTGGCTCTGACCTCAGAGCCCACACCTCCTGGGCGCAGGCCCGGGCCCCTCTCCTGTAGTGGCACCGACATGCCCCTCAGTGCCCTTTGGAGCCTCTTTGTTTGTGGTGCTACTCCCTGCCATGTCCTCCGCCGCCTCCTGGCCTGTCCCTTCCCTGTCTCCCAGCCCCTGCCATCCAGGTTTTACCTGATTGTTCTTTTTTTTTTTTAATGTTTTATTTATTTCTGAGAGAGAGAGAACGAGAGACAGTGTGAGCAGAGGAAGGTCAGAGAGAGAGGGAGACACAGAATCCAAAACGGGCTCCAGGCTCTGAGCTAGCGGTTAGCACAGAGCCCAACGTGGGGCTCAAACCCACGAACCATGAGATCATGACCTGAGCCAAAGTCAGACGCTTAACTAACTGAAACACCCAGGTGCCCTTCCTCTGATTGTTCTTACAGGGACCTTCCACTCCCTACTAGGGTTGGGCCTCTTCATCCCCATCTACAGGCTCCCTGTGGCCATGGGGCCCTCAGCTTCTAGATCCCAGGATTTTCATTTCCAGGTGGCCCCCCATCCCAGCTCACACCGGTTCTGATAATGGGGCTCCTCATTCCTTAACACTAAGGCCTTGCCCCCACACCTGCCAGGCCCTCAGTGCCTCACCTGCCAGCTCTATTCTTATCCAGTGTCCAGGACTGGGGCGGGGGAGCCCCTCATTCTCACCCTGCCCTTCTTGCCCCACCATCAGGATCTGGCCAAGCAGGGACAGCGGCCCTTAGTGCACAGGACCCCTGTCTGCTGTGGGTCCCCCCACACCTCTGGTCTTCCCGGCAGACCTGTGAGAATTGCATCTCAGTCATGCACCATCCCTCACCACAGGACATCCCCCAGCACCTGTACCACTGTCCCTATAGCTAGCCCCCTGGTCCCACCGGCGTTGAATTCCAGGCTGCTCGCCTGGGATAGGACCCATCGTAGGCTGAGGCTCACCCCTCACCCAGGCCCCTCTCAGAACCTTGTGTGCTGGCCAGAGGTGCAGCAGCCTCACCCCTGCCGAAGTGGAAGGGTCTCCGTGGGCAGATGGCCACTCACTGCTGCCAGGCGGGGGCCCACAGAAGACCGCGGGCCCCTCTCGGGGGGTGGGATGGTAAGCCCGCAGTGAAATCTCTCCTGAGTGGGCATCTTCATGGCAGAGTAAGAGAAAGGGTCTTTTCTCACCTAACTTTATCAATATTTTCTTAAGTTCCCACCCCAGGAATAGGAAGACCACCTAGATCTTGAAGGTGCTTACAGTATAACAGAGGAGAATGACATATAAAGACAGTTCTAGCTACAGGGTCTATGCTGGAACAGACATGTGGCCAGGGCTGTGGAAGCTCTGCGGAGATGAGATTCACCTGATGGGACAGGGAAGGCCTCAGGGAGGAGGAGGGTGGCCCCTGAACCAGAGAGGGGTAGCCTGCTAAATGGGGGGTATGGCTTGTGCAGAGGCATGGGGCTTGAAGGGGCCTGTTGAGGAACTGTGGGCAGTTCACAGCGTGGCCTGTGAGGTGCCTGTGTAAGGACAGAGGCGAGGGCTGAAGCCAGTGACATTCTCGGGCTGAGGCATGGCATGACCAGAGGTGGCTCAGACTCGGAAGACCGATGTTTAAGCTGGCCTGGAACCAGCCAGCTACGCCCTGCAGGAAATGGGGGCGAATGAATTCTTACTTGTGAGCAAATGAGAATCAGAGGCAGCAAGAGGGACTCAGAGAAAGTGGAGACCTGGGGGACGCCAGGCCAGCCGGGCTGGGGGTGCTGGCTCAGATGGGGCAGCCCCCAGCCCTCAGCGCCGTGGCTGAGCTGCGGCCCTTCTCTGCTCCCCCCAGACAGTCCCAGCCATTCTTGGGTTCCAGCGCCACCTCCACGTCTCTGCTGATGTACAAAGTGGGGTGAAGCAGGGCCGCCTGGCTCTGTACATGACAGGGAGGGGAGGAGGCTGCTTCAGCTGTCACTCAGGCTCCGACCCTCCTGCCTAGGGCTAGGCATGGAGTGGGTGCTCAGTGCGGACCTTCATCGGGGTTGGAGGGCCTGTCCTGCGTGCAGGGAGAGGCAGAGCGTGCTTGAAGCTGAGCTACCAGAGCACTGACTGCCAGCCAGCCCTGGCTCTGCGCCCTTGGCTCATATTAGCTCATTTCATCTTCACATCCACCCTGTGGTGTAAGTTCTATTAGGGTCCTCACGCCACGCAGGAATAAACTGCGGCGCAGAGGGGTTGTGTCCGCTTGTAATGCCCGAGGTTATGTGGCTTGTAAGTGGTAGACAGGGAGTTGGGCTCCAGACACTGTGTGCATAACCACTCCACCGTGGTGTCTCTTGGTGGCACAGGATGGAGGCGTCCCGGACAGTGAGCGAACGTTCTCTCCTCTTGTACACGCGTCCCTGCCTGCAGTCATAAATGCTAAGGGTGTGTCCTGGCAGAGCTTGCAGTCGCTTGGGAGACACAGTCACATGAGCAGATCATGGTGCACAGGGCATAAGTTTAAAGTCCGGGGCACTGAGGCTGTGGCTGCAGTGTGGGCGGCAGAGGTGAAGTCCAGGAAGACTTCACAGAGGCGGTGACATCTGATCTGACTTGAAAGGTGAATGGGAATGTTAGACAAATAAGCCGGGAGGAGTGGCTCTTCTGGAGTGAGGGAATTGGTTGGGGGAGGGGAGGAAGGTAGAGGGGTGGAGGGAACACCCCCAGAGGGGCTTCCCTGCTGCCTAACCAGTGAGAAGCCATCAAGAGGCTACACTAAGGTCCAAACCATGGTTCCAGGCTGGAAGGATCAAAGAAGCCTAAGGGAGCTGCAGGGAGCCTGCAAGCCTTCTGGGCAGTGGTCAGGCGAGAGATACAGAGGCCGCCCAAGGCCTGCAGCCCCTCAAGGCGGGGGTGGTCTTTGTTCTCTTCTACACTGACTTCCCCTCAAATGCCTGGCTCGTTCTGATGATCTCAGCAGTTTCCCAGAGAGCAGGATGTTCCCAGCTTGCTGTGCTTCTGAGATAAGGCGACAGACGAAAGCAGGGATAAACCTGAGTGCCCAGCCGGAAGTGCCTGCAGACCTCTCTGGAAGCAGCAGTGTCGGGGGGGGGGGGGGGGGTTTGNGCTCCACTCACTCGCTGTGTGGCTAGGACAAGTCGCTTCACCTCTCCCGGCCTCAGTGTATCTATCCGTAGCGTGGGGCAGGGGTGGGAAAGAATACCTGCGCTGTAGGTGTGTGAGAAGGGAAGGAGGTAAGCGATGTGACCTCACAGACTGCAGGTGACCACGCCAGTGAGAAGGCTTAGGCAGACACGGCCTTTGCTCCTGGGGGCCATCCCCAGAATGGAGAGAATGGTGCACCCTGGAAGCGCCTCAGCCCAACGGGGTGGATCCCTGACCCCGTTCCTCACTCTCTACCATTTTGTGACTTTGGAGCCTGTGGTGCTGGGCGGGTCACTCCCCCCTCTGAGCCTCAGGTCCCCACCAGTATAAAGAGGGGAGCAGTCCTGCCTGGCAGGTTTGGCGCTAAAGTGGGAGCAGGAAGAACATCTGGATGGGAGGTGGCCCCAGGGGCCAGCCCCAGACCTCACTTGGCCCCTTACCCCGCTCTGTTCTTGCAGTGGGAACGCCTCTGGTTCCTGCTCCTCACCTTCACCTTCGGCCTCACGCTCACCTGGCTCTACTTCTGGTGGGAAGTGCACAATGACTACGATGAATTCAACTGGTGAGTGGGGGTGTGGTGGGCAGGGGACGTGGGGGCCTGGGCCCTGGGCTGAAATGGCTTTGGCTTGACGCCCTCTCCCAGGCTGGCCCTCAGGGTTCTCTGTGTGGCTTTTGGGGGGCAGGTCCTCTGGAAAGAACAAAGGCGGAGCAGCAGCTGATACCCGCTGGGGGGAACTCCTTCCTGGTGCTGCCCTCATGGAAAACAAGAACGTAAGACAGGGGCAGGGCTCAGCGAGGGTCTGGGGCCTCTGGACCTCTTTGCAGACAAGACTCCCAAGGCCCAGAAAGACCAGGGCCTTAGCAGAGCTGGTGACCCCAGACCCCAGGCCTCCTTAGTCCCCGAGCAGGACCTTGGGCAGCGCTGGCCGATGCTATGGTTCTGGAACAGCTCAGGGTCCTTTATGGGCACGAGCCTCAGGTCCTAGGGCAGGGCTGTCTGAGGCTGGTACCTGGGTGCACAAGGGTACCTGTTTCTTCTTCACCCGCCTCCTCTGCCTGCCTTTGCCAGACAGTGAAGGGCATGGGATCGGGGGAGGTTCCCTGGGTTCTAACGGGAACTCCTCCATGACTGAGGCCTAATATCACATAGCCAGTTAGGAGCAGAGTTGGGGCTTGGAAGCCAGGCCTCCTCACTCCCTATTCAGTGCTGTCTTTTCCTTCTGGTTAGAAGCCCAGCTCAGCTCAGTGTGACCGTGAGCACACTATGGTGAACCTCTCCGGCTCGGTTTCCTCTTCCATAAAATGGGATCATTCCAACCTTATCAGCTCTTTCTGAGGATGAAACAAGACAATGGCCATGGGAGGGCTCGGAGCTCCATGTCACCCTCAGGGCTGCTTCCGGGGGGGCCCGGCCTCCAGCTGGAAGGTGGCCATGATGTTAGAATTTGGGATTTCTAGGACTCTGGACTTCCAACAGGCTGTGGTTCTAGGATTCTGGGATGATCCTAAGACTCTGTGAGTGGAGTCTGGGCAGCTGCTCCCCTCTGCATGGCACAAGGCTGTGCCTCTGTTATGAATGAGCACAATAAAGGATGTGCTGCTGTCCCCTACAGCCCAGCAAGCTGAGCCTGAGTCCCAGGGGTGGCCTCTGGCCTTTATTAAATGCCATAAATCAATTATTCATTCCCACAGGTATCCAAAGCACAGGCACTGTTGTGCATAAATGGGAACATTCTGTGCTGGCCCTCTCTGCAGACTTGGACAGTTCTGCTGACCCGGAGGTCTGCTGCCTGGGAGAGCCTCAGGTCCACCCCCATCTTGTACAGACGGGGAGACTAACGCCCACAGAAGGCAGGACTCACCCACCGCAAAGCCACTTAGTGCCAAAATACATACTGAGGACAGTCTGAGGAGACCAGAGTTCAGAGAGGCTAAGCAGACACTCCACAGTCACACAGCAAAGTGTAGGCAGATCTGGGACAGGGACCTGAGTGTGGCTGACCATATCATGCTGTCCACAGAACTACCCAGTCTGCCCAAAGAGTGCACGCCCTGTCACTGGCAGCTCACGCAGAGGAAGGGTGCCTGCCCTGTTGGGGGCGCTGTAGGGAGAAGGCCTGCCTGGGACTTAGGGGTGGCCTGTAGCTCCCTCAGCCTGTCACCTCAGTTTCTTGGAGTCAGTGCTGGGATTCAGGAGACCCTGGCCCGGCCCTCCTGGTCTCGATGGTCTCTGGGGTAGTTCACACAGTGAGGGGGTGTGAGCAGGAAGCAGGTGGTCCGGGCTGGCTGCGGAGAGCTGGGGAGGGGCCAGGCGGGCTGCTGCTGTCCAGGAGGGCTCCCTGCCAAAAGTGAGAGACAAGTGGAACCAAAACATCTTTCAGGACTCGTTCCCAAGGAGCAGGTCCCACCCTTCTTCGGGCCTCAGTGTTTCCACCTGTAGTGGAGGGTGCACTCAGTGATCTTCTAAGCGGTAGATTTCCCCCTACAATCTGAGGATGAAGGCCAGGGTGCCCCAGAGTGCCCTCGTGTCCCCTCCCATCGCCCTGCCCACGCCCAAGATGGCAGCAGGCCTGAAACTGCCTGGTGCTGGCTCAGAGTCTCTGACTCCCCTGAGTAAATTGCTGCCTTCTCTGAGCCTCAGTTTCCCCAGTTGTACAGGGAAGATGTGGGTGGTTCAGTCTTTCTGGAGAGCAACTAAGCAGCATCTATCAAGAGCCTTAAAAAGTTCATTCCTTGGGCCCCATAATTCTCTTTGTAGGAGTCTATCCTAAGAAAATAATTAATAATATAGAAAGCTATGTGCAAAATGTTCTTTTTTATGTTAATTTATAAAAGCGAATAATTAGAAACGGTTTTCATCAGTAGAAAGTTGGCCACATGTGGTTCATTAATTCAACAGGCCACATAGCTGTTAAAAAATCACATTTCCTCAGGATTTTTACTGACCTCAGTAAATTCCTGTGTTAATAACAAGAGGATTGATTGAGTACTTACCACGTGCCTTGCCTCACTTCATCCTCAGGAAACCCTGTGAAGGGTACTTTGTTATCTCCATCCTGTAGATGAGAAAACTAAGGCTAAGAGAAACCAGATATTACATTTTATCAATCCTAAGACCCCAGATTTTCACAGTCTAGCATCGGGATTGAGATGAATGTCACAATCAGTGGCATCTTCGAATCAGGGAAGCATGTTGCCTTCACAGGGTCCTACGAGCCAGTAAGAGGCAGAGTGGGGATTTGAACCCAGCGTACCTCCCTCCAGAGCCCAAACTGAGCATATGCCAGACACGACAGGGTCCTGGCTTTGCCCTTTACAAATACAGAAGCCCGGCAGGGAAACCCAGTGGAATAAGGTCTGCAAAGTCTTGGTAGCGGTTACTTCCTGGCAGGAGAATTATGGGGAATTGTTTTCCTTATGCTTCGTGGCATGCCCAGGTGTCCGCTGTGAGCCCTGGACAGGCCTGGCTGGTGAGCACGGGAACTGCGACATCGTCACTGGCCGGTCTGAGGCCTGGTCACTGAGCCTGGCTGTGTGAGAGCTGATGGCCCGCTGTCCCAAGGGAACCTCCTGGTTTCCCGGTGCGGGTCCAACCCCTTCTCCTCCCGGCAGGTACCTCTACAACCGCATGGGCTACTGGAGTGACTGGTCTGTGCCCATCCTCATGACCACGGCTGCTGCCTTCACCTACATCGCGGGCCTCCTGGTACGTGGGCCGTCTCAGAGGGCAGGAGACCCTACTCCCGGGGCTGGGGGGTGGGGGGGGCGTGGTGGAGACTGGCTTACATGGGCCGATGGAGGACCACCCTGGCCCAAAGAGGGAAGCTGGCGTTTCCCGGGTCCTCCCAGCCTGCTGCACCCCTGGGGCTCGGTTTCCTCCAAGCCCCACGCTGGAATGTTTTCCTCCTGACCCGGTGATGGGAGCCATCTTGCTGTTAGGGCCCACTGCAGACTGTCTCTTCCAGAAACTTCTGCTTTGGTTCTTGCTCCCAGTTCTCTACTCCCTCAGACTCGGGTCTATCTCCGTGCTGGACTAGGGGCTCCCTGGGGACTGGGCTCAAGCTTGCTTCAGAATCCTGGGGTCCTGAACTCCCAAAACATTAACTGGGCAGCCTATGGGCAGCAGGGCCCAGTGACCTGTTGAGGGAGTTGTAGAGGAGGAGCTTATGGCCTAGAACAACCTGGAAGGAGGCCACGCTTGGGCCGGGCTGGACATGCCCATGGCCTACGGGGAGGGTTTGTTGACTGCTCTGAGCCAGGCCCCGAGCAGTGGTGGCCAGAAGGGTGTCTGGGGAACTAGCAGAAACCTTCAGGTCACACATGGTGCCTGACTGTCACCCCGCGGGCCCCGTCTTCAGGTCCTAGCACTATGTCACATCGCCGTGGGTCAGCAGATGAACCTGCACTGGCTACACAAGGTAAGGGCTGCCTCCCTGGGTGGTGGGAAAGGGCAGGGAGGGCGCAGCCACGGAGGAAGAGCTGGGACACGCCATCCTCCCTCGGGATCACGATGGCAGCTGTTCCAGTAGCTAACAGAGTGCTCACTACGTACCTGGCATGCTTCTCATCGTCCAGCCTATATTAACTTGTGTAACCCTCGCTGGTAGCCCTATGGTATAGGTACTAATATCATCCCATTTTGCAGTTGGGAAAACTGAGGTATGAAGAGGTTAAAGAACTTGCCCGGGGTCTCCCACTTAATAAGAATCTAGCTCTGGAGCTGCTGATTGGCCAGCGCAGGTCACAGCCCCGGCCCCCTCGCCTCTTCAGTCATCAGTGAGCTCACTGTAAAGCTGGTGTTGTCATTCCCAACTCAGAGCCCTGCCTACCACTCTCCCCTTTCTCCCGGGGCCATCCTAGCTCCCCTGCTGGCGCTCTGGCCCTGGATGACTCGGGTCCTGCTAATATCTCCCAACTGCTGGCACGGGACAGCCACCCTCAGCCTCTGCTGCATGACACCCCTCAGGCCCTGCCAGCATGGCTGCCTCTTCTCTGCTCTACCTCTTCACCCCTGCCTTGCCTTTCTCTCTCCTTTGGAAGGAAAGGAAGTCCTTGCTTCCCCCACCTGCAGGCTGCTCCCCAGCCCTGGCGGACTCCCCTGCCATGGTCCTGAGCATCCGGTCCATGCTGTGCATTTCTGCCTGGCTCCCTGGCCCCGGCCCACCCCCGTCTGGGAGCTCCTTGCAGGCCAGACTGGCTTCGTCCATCTCTGTGGCCCCATGCGCCACTCAGGGCTGGGCCCCAAGTTCAATTCCGAGCCTCAGCACTCAGAGCATTCATTGCATGTGTGGTGCTGAATGTATGTGGCCAACGCAGCCCCTTCCTGAGGCCCCAGGGGGCATGGGTGGAACAAAGCCCATCAGGAGAGCCCCTCCTTCCTGGGAACACCTGGGTCTTGGCGGGAGGCTGGACATCTCTTTTTCCCCAGAGTCTGGCTCAGAGCGAGCCTGCTGTTGAAGAAGGGACAGAAAGGTCCAGAAGGAACCATGAGCCCATGAGATGGGTGAGGAGCGGCAGGGGAGGGACTCACTTCCTGCTAGGAGGAGGACATGGAGCAGGACCCGGGAGGACAGGGCAGATCCAACTGGTCTGTGTGGAGTGGCAGGTACCAGTGGGCATCCAGGGGATGAGGCCAGGCGCTGGGGAGTCAGATCCCGGGGACTGAAGTCTGACAGGAGGGAAGACCAGCCAGCAGCCCTCCCTGCTTCCTCCTGCTTGTCACTGTATCCTGAGGTGTCCTCTGGGCTTCTGAAATCCCCTCATGAGCCCCTTTCTTCTCTCCACTGGGCAGCTGACTTGAAAGAGCTGCACCAGCTGGCACCTGGAGTCGGGGGGCTGGCACTCACCGTGGTTACCGCCTCAGGCTCGTGCCTGGTTCTCAGCAGGCCAGGATCACTGCTTGATCCTAGTGGAGAGGCCTCCGGAGGCACTGAGCCAGCCGGGGTCGGAGACCAGTACCCGGAGCCTTTCCCTGGGGCTAGGGGGTCCGATCCCTTCATCCGCACCAGTGCCAGCTCCCGCTTTCCTCTCCCCTCTGTCCCCTCCCAAGGAAGGTCTTTCCAAGCAGAGCTGATCCATGGCTGCACCCACTGCATCAGGAGCGAGGGGGTTCCCGGGGGCTGGGAGTGTTCAAGCAGGAGCGAGAAATTCTACTATTCTGTTTCTAAGATTCTGTCACTTCATCCTAAGATTCTAAAGAATCCTTATTCTTTTTGTTTTAACCAATTTTTGACCATCCAATATATGGACATGGTTCAAAATTAAAAAGGTACTAAAAAGCAGGCAATGTAACTCTTCCTACTATCCTTCTAGAGGTATTTTAAGTACCTGCAAATACACATCTGCATTTCTTCATTTCCTTCCTCTCTAAACACAAGTACCAGCCAGCTACCTCTGCACCCTGACAAAACTGGAGCTCCTTGCCCCTCCGTGCACTGAGAACATTCCCATCACGTCCATCCCTTGCTCCTGTCCTGCTGTCTCATCCCTGGTTCCCAAGGCTGGTGGGCCAGCCGGACATCCCAGTGCATGCGGCACAATGCGGCAGGGACCCTGGCGGGAGGTGCGAGGTAAAGAGCATACACTTTCACTCGTTCCTGCCAAAGTACCTCCTTGCCAGGGGCCGCCAACCCATGCCTCACAGTCTGCTTAGAAAGCACCCTCGCCGTAGCGTATTCACAGGTGTCTTGACTTTGTCCAATCTGATGGGTGAGGGTGATGCCTCAGAGTAGCTTTAATTGCATTTCCCCTGTGATGACTTAGACTTGCATCTTCCACATGCCTGAGTTATTTGCATTTCCTTTTTCGTAAACTGGTTCTTCATCTCTTTTGCCCTTTTTGCTGTGGCATTTGCTTTTTGTTTATTGATTTGTAGGAGCTCTTTATAGATTCAGAAAATTACCCCTTTGGCCAGTGAAGTGCAAATGATTCTCCCTAATTCATCTTTCCACTGGGCTTGTGTTTCTGCCATAGGAATTTAATTTTTCAGGATGTGAATCTGTCCTCTCTGTCTCCTGGATTTTGTGTCAGACTTTGGAAAGTCTTTCCCTAGGGACAGCTGGGATGGTCAAAAATTGGCTCAGTCAGTTAAGCCTGATTTAAACCTGACTTAAGCCTGTCTTCCTCTTGATTTCAGTCCAGGTCATGATCTCTCTCTTCATGAGATTGAGCCCCGCATCAGGCTCTGTGCTGACAGTGCAGAACCTGCTTGGGATTCTCGTTCTCTCTCTTCTGTCCGCCCCCCCCTCCCCACCCCACAACTTAAATAAACTTAAAAAAATCTTTCCCACTCCAAGATGATAAAAAAAATTTCTCTGTTGGTATCATTTGGTAATTATAGGTTTCTGGGTTCCTAATTTTTCTTTTCAACATTTACTTGTTTTACCTTTTTGGAAGTTCTTTGAGGGGGGTACAGTGTGATTTTTGTTCCTTTTTAGATGGCTTCCCAGGTCCCAACTCTATGTTCAGTAATCTGTTCTCTCCCACGTTTATAGTAGACTAGTTTTTAAAATGTATTTAGATTTGTTTCTGGGTTTTTAAATTTTACTTCTCTCTCTGGTCCATGCCTGTATCATATTGCTTTAAGAACTATATTTTAGGTTGTTTTAATCATGAGCTTTATTTAGAGAGTCTCTGGTTCCCTGGGGCCTGGGGGTGGGGGGGCTGCAGAACAGAGGGGCCCAGGACGATGCACAGAGGGTGCTTCTTGGGGCAGCAGGGTTGCATGATCAGGTCTGGGTGTGCACTTGGGGACCTTCCCCGTCCTCCCAAACGCCCCGTTTCCCAGACACAGGAGACAAGTCCAGAGGTCCAGAAGGTGAGAAGTGTGGTTGGAGCTTTCCAGTAAACAGGAGGTCATTTCCCTGAGATGTCCCCTTCCTGTCCCACCCGCCACTCCGGAATCCGCCCAGACACCACGGCTGTGAGGAGCTCTGACCACAGTTCCCCCCTCCCCAGGCTGCCCCCTACCCAGTCCTGGCACTGATCACACCCCACGGCCCCATCTGCGACCCTGCCTGACTCTCCTGCCACAGGGGTGGCAGCCCCCAGCCCACAGCCTGCGTGGAGGAGGTGTCTGCAAGTGACCCAACCTGAGGCCCAGGGAAGAGGACTGGGCGCCACACAGTCATGAATGCGGCAGTACTGACTGAGCAGGGGCGGGGCCTGTGCGTCTGCCCCCAGCCCAGGCCCCGGTGGCTGGCAGTGGCGCCTCTGTGTACCACCTGACCACGTTCCCTTCATCAGCACTACCCATGAATTCAGGCTCCCCTCCAAACCACCGGCCCAGGCTCCCCAGTTCTTCCCAGCATCTAACCTCCCCCCACCCCGCCCCCACCCAGTAGCAGTGTACTAGGAAGGCTCTGTCATGCTGGGCGCCACTCTTCGCGATGGCGATGGCGATGGCCGTAGCCATCCTGTAGTGGGTGCTTACTCTGTGCGTCAGACACTTCCCACACAGTGTTTCAGTCACGCCTTGTAATAATCTTGGTCACTGGATATTATGCCCACATTTTCAATCACACCACTGACATTTGGCAAGCATTCACTATTTTGGTAACGCTTGTGCTTAGCAGACCACTTGCCTTCTCTCCCTCATCCCTGAACCCCTCACGAGTGGGCGCTCACTCCTCCCACGGCACGGCTCAGGAAACATGCTTCAGAGTTTAGCCTCTCCTGTTAGGCCTCAGAGCTGGGATTTGACAGAAGGGTGTGGCTCCAGTGGCCCCAAGCCCTGGCCTGTCACCTGCAATTTGGATTGCAGAACCCAGATTCCAGCCGCCCCCAGGAGGCCCACCTGCTGCCCCCTCTGCCAGGCTGCCTTCCAGCTCCTCCAGGCGCCAGCACGTGGGCAAGGGGTCAATGGTCATGGTCACATTGCTGGGAATCAGTGCTGGTAATGTGTCTTAAGCAGAAAGCCCAGGGTGGGGGATCCCACAGACCCTCAACACTGTAGGAATGCTGCTGAGCATAATGGTTGCCACGACAGCAACTGCAAAGCTCAGAGAGAATGAAAATTTTAATTGCATTAGGATTATGGGAAATCAGTTTTATTACAAGTATTTCCACTAGCAGTTAAATGTAATAAGACTGTCAGCAACAACCCTTCGGAGACATTTGCTGTGCCCAGGGCCTGCCTGCAGGGGGCGGCAGGGAGCCTGTGTGTCTTGGAGGATTCTCAGAGACCCTTAGGACACTCCTTGGCCTCCCTCTACTGCGGCGTGACATCCCAGAAAGAGCACGACCTCTGAGGCAGACAGTGGAGTTTGCTTCCTGATCTGCCCCCTCAGAGCTACAGGGCAAGCAGACCCTTAGGCTGAGCTATTTCCCTGTGTGTAAAATCGAGGTCATAATGACCTCACAGGGGACATTACAAGAATAAACAGGAGGAAAACAGGATGTCTATCCCCCCGCCCCAGGCATACAGGCCCTCCTCCGTGTACCTGCGTCTCTCCTCTTCTCCCCCTTCTCGTGTCCCCCAGGGCCAGTACGTTACAGTCCATAAAGGCCCCTACCCATCTCAGCCTTATTCCTATTTCTTATTGGAACATTCGTTTCTGGGCTGATGGGCTGAATGACAAACCTCCAAAGGAAAACTTAATCCCAGGCAGGAATGAATCTTTTCTGCCTGGCGCAGGGAGCGAAGACGGAGCAAGCACGGTCTTCCCCCACCCTCCGATCTCGTTCAGTTGTTCCGTTCAGGAGGGCTCTCGAACACGGCTGGGCTGCCTCCAGGAAGGGCGCAGCAGGAAGGGAAGGGGGGCAGTGGGGAGACAGCTTGCAGCCGTGGTAGGAAGTCGTTGGAGGCAGGGGATGGGGGCCCTGACTGGCCCATTATGGAGAGGGGGTTGGGGGCTTTGGGGTAGAGACGTGACCTGAGCCTTAAGTTGCCAGGCTTGGCGGTGAGTGGGAGGCGGCTGGAGTGAGAGCCGAGCAGGGGGGTAGAGGCTGGGGCTGGGGGCCCAGTAGCCAGAAACCAGGCTTCGCTTAGTCTGGGGGAGCACCTTGTGCTGCATGCGAGGTTTCAGGTGCCAACTGTCCCCAGAGCGCTCGGTCCTGTGAAGGTCCTGTCCCGAGTCCTGCTCCTCGCTTTCTCTAGGAGGCAGCTGAGAGGGGCCCCCGTAAACACAGTAGAGGCTGGAGGCTTGGGCTGGGAGCAAGCCTCGGCCGTGGGGCCGGTGGGCCAGAACTCTGCCTCACTTCCGCTTGCTCCAGCCTGAGAGGGTATCCGCTCCTGCAGGGGACCCAGCTCCTCAGCCTCCTGCCCCTGCGGCCTAGGCAGGTCACCCTTCACCTCAGGGGTTGCTGGCAGGGCTAAGTGAGGCCTTGGACTTGACTTGCTGGGCCCATGAGAGGCCCCCACTGGCCAAGTGTCTTCCCTCCTCACCCCCTCAGCGGGGCTGAACCCTGGGGCCGCACCTCCCCCTCCCCCCACGTCTTCCCACCTTTTTTCCTCCTCAGCCTCCCTTCCGTTCTCTTGAGGTCTGCCTGCCGCCTCCTGCCTGTGTTTCTCACTGTCATTTCTGGCCAGCCGTCTCTGGCTTCGTTGCACCTCTTTTCTGCTTCCCCCTTCCCTGCTTTGTCGGTCCCTCTTGCACCCTCTGTTTCTCCCTGTGCCCGTCCTGGGCCTCTCCCGCTGTCTCTGCTTCCACGTCCCGCTCTCACACACTGGGGACGCTTGGGCTGTCGAGGCACACCTGCTCTGACCCCCTGTCTGTGACTCTTCCCCTTCCAGATGGGGCTGGTGGTCATCCTGGTGGCCACGGTAGTGGCCATGTCAGCCGTGGCCCAGCTGTGGGAGGACGAGTGGGAGGTGCTGCTGATCTCCCTGCAGGTGAGGGGGTGAGGTGGGGCTGGGCAGCCACTTCCCCAGGACCTTCACAACAAGGTAGTGCTTTTTCATCACTCACATCCCTCCAAAGGCCCAGAGGGGGCAGGGAGGGGTCCAGGTCACACAGCAAGTCAGAGCACAGAGGGTGCTACAGCTTGGGGTTTCTGAGGAGACAGAGTTGCCTGCCCCACGGACAGAGATACACTGGCCATTGGGGTGTTGGTGACCAGAGGGTCTAGGATGGCCGGGAGCTCATGGTCCCTCTTGCCCCTTCCCACACCCAAGGGCACGGCGCCATTCCTGCACGTGGGGGCCCTGGCCGCCGTCACCGCGCTCTCCTGGATCGTGGCAGGACAGTTTGCCCGTGCAGAGCGGTCCTGTAAGTATGGCTGCCTCCCAAGTACCAAAACCAGCTTGTCCTGCGCTCACCTGGCCCTCACCTGGGTGGCCCCTCTCAGTGTGGTGGTCCTGCTTCAGAATGGCCCATGGGTTCCACCGAGGGCTGCAGCCCAAGCCTCGCATGCTTCCTCCTCCATGAGTCTGTGTGTGTGTGAGTTAGAAGCCCACTTCCTTCCCAGCAAGATGGGCGCTGGCTGTGGTGCAGGGTCCGCTCAGCGCATCTGGGTCCTGACCAGTGGAGGGAAGAGGGCTCTGGCATTCCCCCTGCCCCGACCCCAGCCTGCCCAGGACTCACGGGTGGGCCTCGTGGAAAGCCAGATGGCTCACCAGGTAGCCTGACTCACAGCTGGTGTCTGCAGCCTCCCAGATGGCCATTCTCTGTATCTTCTTTGCCATGGTGTTTGCCTTCTACCTGGCGCCTCTCACCATCTCCTCTCCCTGCATCATGGAGAAAAAGGACCTGGGCCCCAAGCCTGCCCTCATCGGCCACCGTGGGGCACCTATGGTGAGCGCCACTGGAGGGTCCTAACAGAGCGGGGGGTGGGGAGGGGTGGGCTGCCATTCTCGGGGGGACAAGCCAAGACCTATCTCCTTGTAGGGAGGACCCTGTATGGAAAGGGAGATAATATGTGTAATATGGTAATAGCAGGAATCTTTAGCCCTTTTGGGGGGTTTATGGGAAGGACCGGTGACAAAGCTGGGGAGCTCAGATGGGACTGAATCCTGAGGAGTCCTGAAGGTATCGCACTAAAAAGATTTAACTTTTTGTCCTGAGGGCCCTGGAAAGATAGATTTGGCCAGGGCCAGACATGGCCAGGTTCTGGGCTGGGCAGGCCTGGGGGG
>NW_027527824.1:1328193-1335444 GCF_008692635.1 Crocuta crocuta
GGAAGACAGCCTGTCCCTGGGTTGCAGGAGAACCCTCTGGGCTGTGGGGTGCGGAAGGGACACGTGCAGCTCAGACCCCACTGCTAGAGGGAAGGTCGTTGAACAGGGTTGAATTAGAGACAAGAGGGAGTCAAAGTCAGAGCCCTGTGACACACAGGTTTAGAGGGTGGTTCCAGAGCCATGCTTCCTCAGCCCTTTGGCAACTGTGGGAGCCTGAACCCATCCCCGTCTGCTCTGTGCTGGTTTCCTGACCTTGTGTCCTGGGATAACAAGAGTGCCTGCACCGGCGGACCATGTGAAGCAGGACTTAGCACCTGTGAAGTGCCAGGCTGTGAGCCTGGTGCACAGAGAGTGAGAGGTAGATATTTCTGTCTTCTGGGGCCAGCCCGCCCCCTTCTCTGGACCCCGGGTTCCTCTTGCAGCAACACCTTGACTTTGTGGTTCTCAACAGAGGCAGTACCGATTCCCACCACCAGGCGGCGCTTGGGGACTGCATGAGAGCTTTATTACCTTTTTTTTCTTTTTTTTTCCTTTTGCAGTGATTGAGAGCTCCATGGTGTCACTGAATTTCAGGGCAGTTAAGGCAGCCTCACAAAGTAACTTTTAGCTGAGTCTGATGGGGCTGTGGGTCATCCTTAGGTTTTCCCCCATTACCTGTGCTGGGTGTTACTGTGCCATTTTCTAGATAAGATCCAGCCCAAGCTGGACCCTGGTACCCTCCCAACACACCCTTTGCTGGTCCCAGCACCTCCAGGAGGCAGCCCGCTGGAAAGGCCATGGCTTTGGAGTCAGAGGGATCTGGACTTGCGGTCCAGTTTTGCCCCATGTTGCCTGTGGGTCTCAGGGGGTCACCTGTCTCCTCTGAGCCTCATGCTGCTGACCATTGTGAGGGTAATTTAGAAGCACAGCCTTTGAAGGTGGGCAGGGCTCAAGATTACAGCACCTTTTCCATCCATGACCTAGATTACCCACCTGCCTGTTCTAGAGGCCAGGGGACAAGTAGGTGTGCCGAGGTGGGTGGGTGTTCAGCCAAAGGGAAGGAACCAGATAGCCCCAGCATGGATCGTTTTTTTAGTAGGAAAAAGCTGTCACATTCACAGAAGTGGCGAGAACTGTGTAAGGAGTCCTATAATGAAGAATAATATAATGAATCCAAGACTACCTTCAACATTTATCAATGTTCTTACCATCCTTTGTTTCATCTGTGTCCCTTTTTTCTGCTGTAATATTTTCAAACAAATCCCAGACATCCTATCATTTTGCCCATACATACTTCAGGGTGTATCTCTAATACATAAGGGCTTTTTTTCTTTTAAACACAGCCAAAACTACAATGCTGATGTCACCCCCAACAAGATTAGTAATAATTTGTAGTATTATCTAATGCTGAATCCATGTTGTTTTTCTTTGTCTCAAAAATGCCTTTTTACAGTTGAGTGGCTAAAAATCAGGATCCACATGGGGAACACATAGTGCATCTGGTTGACAGGTCTCCCAGGTATCCTTTAGTAGAGAAGAATCCCCTCCCTTTTTTCCATAAAAAAGGTGTTTATTTGTCGAAGAAACGGAGTCATTTGTCCTGTAGAATTTCCCACATTGTGCATCCGGCTGATTGCATCCTCTGGGTGGCTTTTGAGGGGATAGCACGAGCATCTGACACAGCTCCACGTGTCACTGTGCATGCATGTGGGTCGGTGTCTACACCTGTGTGTATCATTGAGTCTGGATCCACACATCTGTGTGTGATAAGCCCAAGTGCACCTTGCTGTCTTAGTGTGTCCGTGTGCCCTTGGCTGTATGGTTCTTCTGTGGGTACACCTGTGTGTGCGTGTGTGTCTTTAATATTTGGTCAGACTAACTCCAAAGTCAGGACTTTNCACGAGATCATGACCTAAGCGAAAGTTGGACGCTTAACCGACTAAGCCACCCAGGCGCCCCTAAAGTCAGGACTTTTAACTGCAGTGGCCTGCCCACCTGAGTCTGTGACAGCCAACCCTCACATACACACTCCTGACAAAAGAACCCCACTTGAGCTTAGGCCTGAGGCAGGCAGGGATTAAGAATTCACCCTGAAATCCCACATGGTTCTTGGAGCCCTCCTGGAGTCCCAAGGCTGGCCAGGGAGGGCTAGGTTTCCCTGCTTCCCTCTCCAGGAGGCCAGCACCTACCCCTGGGAGCGCAGATTCAAAAGCCTCTGGAAAAGAGACTCCGCCCTTCCCAGTCACTTCCCCTGCACCCCAGGGGCCATTGTAGCCTCCCCCCCAACCCCACTGTGCTCCTTTGTGTCCACGATGAGTCTACCTTGAGTCTACCTGCAGCAGCCTCAGCCCACAAAGGAGCACCTCCTGGGCGGCCACTTGTGGGAGGTCTGGCGGCAGGACGTTTAGAGGTGAGCTGGGCAGACACTCCACTGAGGTCACACCTGTCTCTAGATGCCTCTGTGGCCTTGTCCCACTTCTGGGTGGGGCCACACAGCACACCTGACTGGGGAAGGTGGCCATGTCCCCCAAAACTGCTCCGCCCCAGGGAAAGGGGAAGAAAGGAACTCAGTTATAGAGACTGCTGATGCCCCTTATCTCACCTGTGAGCTTGATAACATTAGCCTATTTTATAGCTAAAAAATCCAAGGTGCAGAAGGTGAGGCGACTGGGAAGTCCAGCTGCTCCTTCCCACTCCCACTGCACTGGGTCCTAGCCCAATCCCCGATATGGTGGTGACCCCCAGTGGCAACAAAGGGTATGACAGGGCCTTCAGGCAAGACAGAACTAGGGAGGGAGACTTCAACCTCCAACTCTCCCAACTGGAAGGACCCTCAGAGAACAATGGATATATACCCCCAAGGGGAAAATGGGGAAGCTGAGGTCCATAGGAGAAAGAGATGCACCAGCAGTTACAAAGTTAGTTTATGGCAGGGCCAGGGCTAGACCCACGTTTTCTGATGTGTACGCTACAGGATTAGTAGTCATTTATTAAGCATTTATTGTACGTCAGGCAGCATGGTTAGGGGCTTTTAATCCATGTAACAGTCTGGGGGATGGGCCTGTCATGGCTGTATGGACGACAAAACGGGTCATTCTATGGAAACGCTGCCATCCTGTGTCCCCTCCCCTCTCCCCCTCTGGGATCTCCACCCAGACTCCGGGTATAACCAGGAGGAAACCTGGCTTGCAGCCCAGCCCAAGACTGACGAGGCAGAGGACCGTATAAAAGCCCTCGCACCCCCACATTTATATACATCAACACTAACCACTCTGCCTCCTCCCCACCCCACTGCCATGTGAGGCAGGCATCATTTCACTGATGAGGAGACCAAACCTCTGAGAAGCTGCATGGGTGTCCAGGGTCCCACAGCTACTACTGGGAGGAGTTGGAATTAGAACCAGACTTATTCCAGCCTCCCAACACGGAAGGTTCTAGATTGGCTGGGGAGGTGTTCATCAGCTAAATCTCGGCTCTCCCTTCCTGCCCAGCTGGCCCCAGAGCACACGCTGATGTCCTTCCGGAAGGCTCTCGAGCAGAAGCTGTATGGGCTACAGGCTGATGTCACCATCAGGTAGGTGTGGGGGTCAGGAGGACTGCCAGTCCCCTCATCCCTGCCGCATCCACATCCGGGACCCTGCTGGAGGAGCCTCGGGTCCCAGAGCCTCAGAGAGGGGGCTTGGATGGTTCGCCCAGGGCCGACACCCTGTTTGTGCCAGATGCCAGGATATAAAATAGGGAACTAAGCACCTGCTCTTGGCTCCAGCAGGGGTGAATGTGTGGGACCCGGAGTCCTGCCGCAGATCCACCTGAAGGAAAGACTAGATCTGAGTGGCTCAGCAAGTGGAGCTCAAATACCGATGGCTGGGATAAGCATGCTGCAGAGTGATAGATTCACTGTGATGTCAATTTTATTTTACAAGACCACAGAAACCGATTTCTACATTTTTGACATGTAGATTTTAAAAGTATGTGTTAACATGAAAGGTCAAGAAGAATTCATACCCATCTCACAACAGATTATCTCTGAGAAGAGGAAAGAGGCAGGGCTGCCATGTACAGCTACACGGGTTGTGTAGTGAATAAGGACATCACATGCATGAGGGTATGATACCGTAGATATCTGGTCCCAGTGTAGATACCACAGAATTGTGTATCAAAACCTTCTAGCAGATGGAGGTAAATTGCCTTGAGGAAGGAGGGCTCAGGTGCCTTTTACTGTGTGACACTAAGACATGGTATGTGGTATCAGCAGCTCCAGTTGGGTAGACTAGGATGGTGGGAAGGGGGGAAGGTCAAAGGCGCCTGCATTTGTACTGTTGTAGTATGGCATCACATGGCCTGGGTTCTAAGTCAGGTTCTACCATTTACTGGCTAGTGGGTCTTGAGCTAGGTACTTCCCTCTCCCAGCCTCAGTTTCCCCATCATCAAACGAGGTAGTACCTATCTACTAAGGTTGCTAAAAGAATAGACCCAGCCCTCCATCCTCATCAGCCCCTAACCCCATCTGACCCTCACAGAGAGCCGGAAGGAGTCACCTATCAGTCCCCTGTCCTCCCTGTGCAGACAGGGAACCTGAGGTCCAGAGAGAGGCAAAGCCTGCCTGGGTGTCATGGGGGTTGTAGAAGTGGGTAGGAAGGAGCCTACATGTGTTGGTAGGGGGATGACTGGTGGGCAGGTGAGGGACCCTGGGCAGACAGTGACGTGGGGACCCCACCTTCCTGCAGCCTGGACGGCGTGCCCTTTCTCATGCATGACACCACCCTGCGGCGCACCACCAACGTGGAGGAGTTGTTCCCGGAGCTCGCCCGCAGGCCCGCCTCCATGCTGAACTGGACCATCCTGCAGAGGCTCAATGCTGGCCAGTGGTTCCTGAAGGTCTGGCTGTACCTGTCCCAGTCCTAGGCATGGAAAGTAGAGGCGGGGACCCCATGGAGTAAGAGGGCTGGGGCCAGTCATCAGCTCAGATGACACCTAGCCCCCACCGCTAGCATCAGTGACTCACATCCAGGCTGGCCAGTGGCCTGCTTTGGCTTTGGCCACTGAAGCCCTGATCTCAGGGTTGTCATTGCCTTTTCTGGTTCTGTCTCCCCCATCAGAAAAAGTTGATGGTGGTGATGAGTTAACAGTCAAACTCTAGAGGGAAAATCGGTTCTCTGGGGTGAAATGCTACTAAAGGAGAAATATGCTAGGGTCTGGGATAAGTTCCAAGCAACTGATTCTTTCAGTAAACAGGTGTGGCACAGAAAAGTTAGGGTCGCAGTCTTCTAGCGCCCCCACAGGGCCACAGCTATCAATTTACCTGAGCCGCGCCGCAGTAGGCACCGGCAGCTGGGGGGGGGGGGGGCCTCTGTGCTCAGTGGCCAAGAAGGCACATGGAGGCCCAAGGGGCTGGTGAGGCAGCCATGTGTGTCCCTTTCTCTGCCAGACGGATCCCTTCTGGACGGCCAGCTCCCTGTCACCCTCCGACCACAGGGAGGCTCAGAACCAGTCCATCTGCAGCTTAGCAGAGCTCCTGGAGCTGGCCAAGGGCAATGCCACGCTGCTGCTCAATCTGCGTGACCCGCCACGGGAACACCCCTACCGCGGCAGCTTCCTCAACATCACGCTGGAGGCCTTGCTGCGCTCTGGCTTCCCCCAGCACCAGGTCAGGCCCTGCATAGCAGCCCAGCCCTGTGCGCCCCAAAACCCTGGCCTGGCTGCAGCAGGACTGCAGCGTAATGTCACCGTGCCCCTGTCCAGACCTCAGTTTCCACATATGTAGAATGGGGGTAGTGTGCCCCTTGCCTTCCTGACCGGGTCATTGTGGAGACAAGAGGGAAACAAAGTCCTTTAAAATGTACAAGGGGTGCGAGCAGGTTCTCCGGGACACAGTCATTTCCATGAAGCGCTGCCCGCATCCTTGTGCTGTAACACTTGGAGATCAGAGGAATTCCAAACCGGTTTATGGCAGCACACTAAACTGGTGTCATCCTACAGAGTGACTGACGCCTGGGTTGTCAGTCTTGTCATGACAGGTCTCCAGGGGAAGCTCCCTGAGTTGTTGCTAGAGCAGTTTCACAGCCTGGGCGGGGACCAGGCTGACCCCCATAGTGATGATTACACGTAAGCTCCCCTGTGTGCCAGGTCCCGGCTCTTTGAAACCTTCCAGGGCCTTCTGGCGGTAGACGCTCTAACCCCATTTGATGGAAGAGAAAGCTGAGGCTGCCCCCCTCCCGCCTGCAGGTCATGTGGCTGCCTAACAGGCAGAGGCCCTTCGTGCGGAAGGTGGCTCCTGGCTTCCAGCAGACGTCGGGCTCCAAGGAGGCGGCTGCCAGCCTGCGGAGAGGCCACATCCAGAGGCTGAATCTGCGCTACACTCAGGTGTCCCGCCAGGAGCTCAGGTGTCCATCCCCGCCCCCCCTCCGGAGGCTGGCTCACAGGAGCTCCTGGTGCAGAGAGCAGAGGCCAAGAGCATCAGGGGGAGCTGGGCTTGGTCTGGCTTGGTCCTCTGGGCGTGCAGACCCCTTTCTCCAGCCCCAGCTGTGGGGTGGCAGGACGTTCATGAGGGGGACATGCTTTACGGGCCTCGAGTCCCCAGTCTGAGGGCTGACCAGCCTCCATCCCCCTGCCCCACAGGGACTATGCGTCCTGGAACTTGAGCGTGAACCTCTACACGGTCAATGCACCGTGGCTCTTCTCTTTGCTGTGGTGCGCGGGGGTCCCGTCTGTCACCTCCGACAACTCCCATGCCCTGTCCCAGGTGCCTTCCCCTCTCTGGATCATGGTAAGTTGGGAAATTGTTGTTGGGGGGGGGGGTCCAGAGGGCACCTGGGGGTGTAGAGAGAGCCTGTGGCTCAGGGTTGGGGGGCAGGCTCCATGCTCGGGGCTCTCCGGGGAGGTCTCAAGGGTGGGGACAGTGCACGGTGGGGGGCCTGGGCTTGGGGCAAAAGGAAGATCATGGCCTCTGGGGTCTGCACTAAGGTGAGGGGGGTGTGGAAAGAACCTGGGCCCAACCCACAGGGAGAAAAACATCATGTAAGGGCCCCAGAGGACTAAATTACTACTTGGGGGGTTGGGTTTTGGGGGTTTGTTGTATTTTGTTTTAAAGAAAGGGAAGGCATTAGGAAAGGAGGGTAACAACAGGACAGACAGGAAACATGTAAAAGCTGCTCTGAGAATACACCAGTAACACCAGTTTTCAAGTGGTCGGTCGGTCCCCTGCAGACCGGCCTGAGCTCCAGTTGCTCTGCCACAGGGGGCGGGGGGGGGGGGGGCCCGACCCCCCACCCC
>NW_027527824.1:1335560-1348382 GCF_008692635.1 Crocuta crocuta
AGCGTCAAGTAATCAGATCTAGGTTAGGGATGGTCACGTCCGTCCGCCTGCCCGTGGTCCTTACAAACCTCCAGAGGCTTTGCTGGGAAGCAGCACCTCACCGACCGGCCGCCGCAGCAGTGTGCACAGAGTGTCAGGCGACAGGAGCTGACCGGCAGCAAGAAGTGCTCCTTTGTCCAGCCCCACCCATCCTCCTCAGTTACCTGACATCAAGGCCTGGCTGCCCTGGAGGCTTCGCCCTCCCTGGCCCCCGTGGGGGCAGCCCCTTGCTCCACACCCTGCAGTGACACACGTCATCATACTGGCACAGATGCCCAACGCACCGCTGCGTACCTACTAGTCACTTACTTACACCCTCACATTCAGCTATTTGTCTGGTATTACTCAGCTTCTGCTTGGAGCCCCCTGTAAGCACACAAACCCGCCAGGCTTATTCACACATGCCACCTCTGCCCTGAACGCCACACAGACCTTTTTTTTTTTTTTTTTTTTTTTGGTTTTGGTTTTTTGAGTGAGAAAGGGGGGTACAAGTGAGGGGGAGAAAGAATCCCACGAGGGGCAGAGAGAAGTGGGGCTCATGCTCACCTGATGTGGGACTCAAACTCACAGACTGAGATCATGACCTGAGCCGAAGTCAGATGCTTAACAACTGAGCCACCAGGCGCCCCACACAGATCTTTTTATCCTACACTCACACATGCACACACACACACAGGCCCAGTGCTCAGCGCCTACTCCTACAAAATATCATCTCAAGCCCTGAAGCCCCCTCTGGATCCGCCCAGCTCATCCCTGATAGTGAGTGGGGTCCTCCTGCCCATATGGACCCTCAGCCTGGGGCCCCGGTATGGACCGGCCAGGACTGAAAAGCGGCCCCGATCTGTCCACAGCCCCCAGACGAGTACTGTCTCATGTGGGTCACCGCGGACCTGATCTCGTTCAGCCTCATCATTGGCATCTTCGTGCTGCAGAAGTGAGTAGGCCCAGACGCCCTTCCACAGCCTTCCCTGCCCCACAGCGGGCGAGCCCCCACCTCAGCCAGTCAGACCTCCCCAAGTCCAGGGCCAGGAGAAGCCCTGCCCAGGCAGCCTGTTCAGGGTGGAGGGAGGACTGCCCAGTGGCCCGCAGCCCGTCCTCCTCAGCCAGAGCGGAGGGGCTCCCGGAACAAGTACCCGCCTAGGAGCCCACAGCCAGCCAAGCTCTGCCATGGTTTGCTATGTGGACTTTGGCTCGAGTCCTGACCTGGTCCCCGGGGCCTGGGTTGTCACCGGCACTCAGGTGTGCCGTGCTGGAGACCTCCTGCCGGTCGGGGCAGCAGCTTGGATGGTGGCTGCAGTGGGGAAGTGGGGTTGGTCTGGGGGAGGGTTTAGGGCCAGGCAGGGGCCCCAAACCAGCCCCAAACAGCAACTGGCCGTTCTGTTCCTGACTGACGTTCTCTCTCTGTCACACACCGCTCTGATCCGGCGCATGTCCCTCCTCTCTCTCCCCACCCCCCTCTCTGCTGCACTCTGGCATCTCACAGCTATCACTTGATCAGGTAATTCTGGTGTGGTCTTCCTCTCCTGTTCCTCTTTCTCCCTCTTCCTTGACACCCCCTTCTCCAGTTCCCTCTGAGAACCTGCCGTGCACTGAGCCGGTGCCTGGGTCAGGGTCCCTCGCGGGTCACCCTCCCAGACACCTCCCCCTCGCCTGAAGCCTCCTCCTGTCCCCTGCCCTCCGTCTTTCCCCCACAACCCTCCCTTCTCTCCCCATCTTGCCCGGTGTGTCCCTCCTCGCTGTCTCTGTGGACGGGAGCCCACACTTCCCTGCAGGTTTGCTGGCCTGGCCTCTCTCAGCACCGAAGCGGCTCCCTTTGGGCAGGGGCTGTGCCTGGCCGTCCCTCCCCCCACCAAGTCTGGCACTCGCAGGGGCCTTCACCACTAGCCGGTGCAAACCCTACCAAGTTCTATCCCTCCCTTCCCAACTCTTGGCTTTGCCTCTGTTTATCTTTTTCTGTGTCTCTCTCACTTTGTGACTCCTACCCCCCACCTTATACACACTGCCTCCCTGCTTTCCCCAGGGGGCACCCTGCAGTGGTTGAGCTTCCTGTCCTCGAGGTGCCTGGCTGCAGCGATCCCGACCTGCCACTTTCCTCCTAGGCTTAATGTTAATTTCCAACAGGAGTCCTAGGTCCTGGGATCCAAGCCCTCACCTAGGCCAAGTGCCTTGGGCCTCCTGCCTTAGACAGCCTCACTGACCAGCTTCCAGAGGACACGCTGCTCCCGGGCTGAAGGGCTGAGGCAGCAAAGGGACGCATACCTGGCCCTTCCTTCATTCTCAGCCAGCAGACATCCGCATGTGCTGGGGCTGTGCTGGGCCTGCAGTGAGGAGCCAGGACGTCACCCTCGGAGCCCCGGTGTGCTGGGTGGTCGCCAGCCAGGGTGGCTCAGGTGCTGGGATGGACATATCCAGCCAGGGTCGTGTCACTGTCTTCCTGGGGATCAGGAGAGGAATTATGGAGGAGGGGACCCTGAGGGAGAATATCGTGCCCTGCAGGCCCCCTTCCTCCATTTGCTCACGGAACCAATACTATGGGCACCCTCCACACAGCAGGCATTGAGGTTGATGCCAGGGACACAGTGGCAGATAAGAGATCTTTCGCTGCCCTCAAGGACATGTAGGGCAGCCAGCCCAGCCAGAACACAGGCTGCCTTCTCCTCTGCTTCCTGCTTTCCCCTGGTCTGTCTGTCCTTTTCATTTGCCCATCTGCCTGTCCACCTGTCTGTCCATTTCTGCTGTGCTGACCCCATCTGGAAACAACTGATGTCTCATGGAGTCTGGGCTGCACCCCCCACCCTGGCTGGGCTCAGCGCCCAAGGGGTTGGGTACTTGTTTCCAAGCTGCCCCCTGCTTCTCTTGGTGGGAATGAGGGTGGGGGTTCGGTGAGTCTTTCTGTCTAGTTTGCAGGACAAGTCATAAGTTCAGAGACCAGAGATTTGGGGCTGGTTCAGAGGTATCGCAATAGCAAAAACTGCTGTGGGCTGGGCACAGAAGGCCGAGTTACCCAGCCCTTCCTGGCCCCTGCACACCCCGTACAGCCCCACCTCTTGCCCACTGGCTTAATTTTATCCCACACCTCATTCCTGCCTCTGCCGTCAGAGGGATTAATGCCCAATCTAGCCTGTGCCTCCCATGAGGAAACAGGCCACTCTCCTAGGGTTGTCGGAGCAGAGCAGCCTCTGGCTCACCCGAGTCACTTGGACACCCTTGCCTCTGAACCTGTGAAGACAAGCCCCCCCCACTGCCTCCCCTCACTCCCGCCCCTCTTTCACTTCACTGGGGGTGGGGGGGCTCCCCACTGACTTCACTCAGTCTGGCCTGATGGTGGAGCTGGATGATGCATCAGCCGGGACTCCCGGAGACTGGTGTGCAACCCACAGATGGCTCGTCAGTCAGGGCTGCTAAGCTCCCTCACCCCCATTTACCCCAAAGGTCAATGTGTAACTTCAAGCACCCGAAACAGAACTCACCAACCCCACAAACCGTCTTCCTGGGCAAGGGGGGCTGAGCGAGTGTTCCGGGGATAAGAGGGAGGCAGCAGAGCCTCAGCTGAGTCAGCGCAGTCTGACTCCAGCCCTTCTCTGAGCCTCAGTTTCCCCATCTCTAGTCAGACAAGAGTCCTGCTGGTCTCTCAGGCCCAATCCAGAGAAGACTCTGGAACTGGGCACGACCCTTGCTCTGAGGTAGGGTGGGGAAGGACCTGTGCCCATCTCTGCAGGTGGCGCCTGGGTGGCATTCGGAGCTACAACCCCGAGCAGATCATGCTGAGTGCTGCGGTGCGCCGGACCAGCCGGGACGTCAGCATCATGAAGGAGAAGCTCATCTTCTCAGGTGTGCAGCCCTGCAGGTTGAGACAGGCAGTGGGCTCAGCTACCTCCACCCCAGCACGTACTCGAGTATGTGTGCACACATTCGCATGCAGCACATACAGCCAGGGACACAGCACAAACATATGTCCACCCAGCATCATGTACACATACAGAAACATGCACTCCTCTGCATGCTGTCATCAACTCCAAGCCCTGTGGCAGTTAGCCCTCGGGCTGGTGGACAAAGGCACATGCAGGGGTGGGGGTGGGGGAGTCTGCTTTTAAGGCTCTCCCTCCTTTGCCTGGTTTATACACCACAGATACTGATTTTTCACTTCTGCTTGCTGCCAGCCCATTGATGGAATTCCCAGTCTGATGGAGGAGGCAGCTTTAAGAATAAATACATAGAAAACTGGGGTCACTAGAACTCAACAGGTGTGCTGAGCCAGAGTGGGGTGCAGAGAAGAGTGGTCAGAGCTCTCTGAGGGTTTTGGGGCCCACTGTACAAGGAGGCGGCCCAGCTGAAATGGGACAGATGAGCAGGAGGGTCTGGGTGGTGGGTTGAAGTGAGAGCTGACCAAGCAGAGGGAAGGAAGGGTATTTAGGCAGGAACAGCATATGTTCAGAAGTAGTGAGGGGGGACGGCTTACTTGGGTACCAAGAACTATCATTCTGTATGGTGTGCGGGGACAGCCTCGGGTTCGCTCACCCCAAGATGGCACAGGAGGCGGGGAGCACTTGGGCCACGAATGTGTGGTCAGGAGCTTGGGCTCCATTTTGAGAGCAGAGTGGGGTGATGGGCAGATCTGTCCCTGTTACAACAGGGCTGTAACAAAGCACTTCAAACTGGTGGTGTAAATAATAGAAATTTATAGTCTTGATTCTGGAGGCCAGAGTCCAAAATTAAGGTGTTGGCAAGGTTGGTTCACTCTGAGGACCGTGGGCAAAGGACCTGGTCCAGGCCTCTCTCCTTGACTTGTACATGGTCATCTTTGTGTTTACATGGTTCTCCCAGTATGCATGTGTCCAAATTTCATCTCTTCATAAGGACACTGGGCATACTGGACTAGGGCCCACCTTAATGACTTCATCTTAACATCTGCAACCCCCTTATTTTCTTACCTTTTGTGAAGTACTGGGGGCTAGAACTTTCAACATATGAATTTTGGGGGAAGAAGCACAATTCCACCTGTAACAAGCATGGAGGGTGAACTCGAGAGGGAAGCTGGAGGCAAGGAAACCAGAAATTCAGGTGCAAGATTGGGTACGGGAACACAGAGGAGAGATTTGAGGGATATTTAGGAGCCAGATGGATTGGGGCTCAAATCCTAGCTCTATCCCCAACTAGAGTGTGAACCAGGGCACACTGGCATCAGACCCCTCCTGTGTAAAACGGACTGGCACCCCCCTTACAGGGTGCTTGTGGGGGCAGCACCACGCGTGGCCCAGAAGTGTGCTTGGTAAACACAGCCTGAACAAAGGAGACCCCAGTGGGGGTGACTGGTTTGGAAGATTGTTCCCAGGACTGTGTGAACATCCATTCATTCATTCTTCCCTTTACTTATTCATTCCTTCAACCAATGATTGCCAGGCATTGTTTTAGGTGCTTAGGATTTACAGATTCTTGTCTATGGGGCATTTATATTACTCCCCCCTTGGTTTAAAAGACCTCCGTCTCCTGGGAGCCTTCTCTGAGCACCAAGGCTGGGTTAGAGGGCCTCCCCTTGTGGGCCACAGCCTTCTAGCCACACTGGGGAGCTCCTGGAAGGGCCAAAGGCACCTGGGGTCCCTAAGCTCCTACAGCCTGGCCCAGCGAAGTCAGAAGGGGTAGACAGAATGAAGGGAAAGCAAGAGGTCAGTCTTTAGGCCTGTAAGGTTCTGCCCATCCAGGCCCCCACCTCTCCTTCAGTGTCAAAGGACACTCCCATTCATTAAGCACCTTCTGAGAACAGATTCTGAGGAGCCAGCCACAGTCCTCACGCCACCCTGCTCACTCTAGGTTGAGAGGTCCTTTCTGGAGACCCTCATCCTCACCAAGGCACCCTGAGTCCCGTCAGGGTGGGCTCAGCTCCACTCAGCAGACCTTTCCTGAGCCTCTGCTCTATGTCCAGTGTTGTGCCAGGCAGTAGGGACACAGACACCCAGACCTCACCCCGTGCTTGAAGTACTCAGTTGGTGGGGGCCACAGATAGCGACAGTACAGGATGTGATGGGGCTGGGGGAAGCAGAGGCTAAGGTGGACATCAGGCGGCCCCATCCCAGCTTGGGGGGCTCAGGGGAGGCTTTTAAGGGACCATAATAACAGAGATGAGAAAAATTGAGCCATATCTTAAGAAAAGGAAGTACTGATGGGGAGGTCACTCCTAGGAGTGACCAGGAGAGTGACCAGTATGTGCAAAGGCCCTGAGTAAACACATGAGCACCAAGCTCAGGAGGGTGCAGATAGCTTTCTGTGGCTGGAAGGTGGAGTTCCAGGGGAGAGGAGGATGGGGTGTGGCCAGAGTGTTTGCAGAGTCCGAGGAGGGCCTTGAACGCCAACCTCAATGCCAAACCTGAACACAGTGACTTCATCAGCCCCCAAATGTCTGATCAGAAGCTGCTGAGAGTTACCCTTCCCCCTGCAACTGCCAGCCATCCTCACTGACCCCTTCTCCCTACTCACATTCTGCCTCCCTCTGGCCCAACAGAGATCAGCGACGGCATGGAGATCTCCGATGAGCTCTCTGTATGTTCAGACAACAGTTATGACATGTATGCCAACAGCGCTCCCACCCCTAAGGATAACCGAGGGAGTGGCAGCCGCACCAAGACTCTCACAGACCGGAGTGGGCGTTAGCTGAAGACCTGTCTGTCCCAGGCAGCACCTAACGTGGAGACCAGGGGACCCAAGAGAGCTGGCAGAAGCATGTCTGGACCTGGAGTGCTCTGTGAGCTGGCTCCACGGCCTCCTCATTGGCTCCAGCCTCCTGTCAGCCACAGCTCCCCTTGAAGGGGGCTCCCTTCTCACCTGAGGCCGAGCTGGGTCAGAACTCCAGCCTCACAGAGGCCCCTGCGGGCCTGGGGCTCGCTCTGGGAAGTCTGGGGCCCAGGGCCTGGTCCTCCCCTAGAGGCCTTCCCTTGCATCCTGATCTGGAAGCTCTGATGGGTCACTGCTGGGCCGCGTGGCAGCTGAGGATGTGGATGTCCACGTGTGTCCATCCTCCGGTTTATGCTGAGGCAACCGACTTCTCTGTGTGGCTCCTGCCTTGAGGGCCTGGGCTGGGCCTCTGCCCCCAGCAGCTGTTCTTCACATCCGTCTCAAAGCACAAGGAGGTCCAGCCCAGGAGGAAAGCCTGCCGTGGTGGACACACTCCTCCCTGACCAGCCTCCTACCACCACGGGCCCTGCCTCAGGAGAGGGACTGAGCCATGTCCCAGGAGCAGCTGGAGACGGCCAGGAGAACAGGCCTAGGGCTGTTTTATCCCTTGCTCTAGTGTCCAGCCGGCTTCTAGGGAAGGGTGGCATAGGCCCAAGGGATCTGCGGACTGGCACAGCCTCAGGTTCCCACATCAGTGGCCACTCGGCAGTGGCCACCTGGGAAGAGCGTTCTAGGCATGGCCAAGGAGGCCTACAGTGGAGCAAGCCTGAGAGCCGTGGCCACTATGATTAAAGCTGCCATCCTGACATGTGCTGTCTCTGAACGGTCTGTGGGAGGGCAGGGATAGAACTTCCTGGGTTTGGGATTCAGTTTTGGCCAAAGGAGGAACCATCTTCAGAAATGAGTGGAAGAGTGGCAGGGTACTTGGGCCCCTACCCAGCGTCACCATGACACCGGGGGTTAACGGCCCTGGGGTTGGGGACCAGTATCCCCATACTGTGGTGGGGGAGATGGTCCTGGAGCAGTAAAGTGCCCATCCAAAGCCACACAGCCTAAAATGGGCAGAGGCAGACTCCCACCTAAGCTCTGGCCCCAGAGCTTACACGTGCCTTCCATAACCAGCCAGGAATGGCAAGGCAGACGGGGAGGCCTCCTGGGTGGTGGAACTAGAGGTCCCCTCACAACCGTATGGAGGCTTTCTGAGGTGCTTCCTAGGAGCCAAGGGATGTATCTCTTCTGGATAGAATTATTGGGGTCTGAGCAATTCTGGTACCTTCTTAGAAGAAAGGAAAAGAAAGCCCTCCCCAATTCTGGAATCCAGACTGGGCCCCCCACATTAACCTCTAGGACCACCCTCTGGGAACTGTGAGAGGAGTCACCCCCTCCCTCCTACTGAACTTCTACCAAGTGCATCCCTTTCTGAGACAGAGGTCAGCTCCTGCCTTTCCCTGGGCACAAAGTATAAGGGAAATCCTGAACAGCCAGGTCAGGGATGGGGCACATTGCTCTACCCAAAATGTCCCAGTAACCGCTCCAGCCTCTGGCAGGCCCACCCAGGAAAGTGGATTTGACCTTTCCTTTCAGCCCTTTCCTGTCCAGTCAGTCCCCCTGGCAGATTCACGGCCACACTCGGGCAACCTGAAACCTCCCAAAGCCTTCAGGAGCAGGTGGAGGCGGCTGGGAGTTCGGAGTGGGACAGCTAGTCAGCATCCCACTCTCACTGGGGCCCTACGCTGTACCCACCTCCCCAGTGCAGAGGCCGTCCAGCTGCCTCCCCTCATCCCCCAAAACGGAGGCAGGATAGAGGCCATCCCCTAGGTGGGCAGATGGCCACTCCCATCTCCACACTCAGCTGAGCCTGCAGCTTGTGGTCAGTGCTGGCTGCTGTCCCTTGACCTGAAGAGTTCCTGAGAACCCCACCCTCCTGATGCCATCCCCACATCCTCCCCTGGTCTGTGGAAGACAGACTGACTGTCCTGTTCACAGGGAAACTGGAGACAGGGCCCCTCCCTGTCCCACTCCTTCCTTTGCTTGGACCTCAGGGGCACAGCCTCCTCTGGGTGAGCCTGCTCCAGGGCCATCCTTCCCAAGTACAGATAAAAGGTGACCCAGAGGCATCTGAGTGGCTCAATCGGTTAAGTGTCCAACTCTTAGGTTCGGCTCAGGTCACGATCTAAGGGACGTGGGATCGAGCCCCACATCAGGCTCTGCACTGACAATGTGGAACCTGCTTGGGATTCTCTTTCCTCTCTGTCTCTCTGCCCCTACCCTCTGCTCGTGCTCTCTCTCAAAATAAATAAACATAAAAAAAGAAAAGGTGCCAGAATTTCTCATAACCTTTGACACAGAGCAACACACACTCCTTTCTTAGGGGGAAGGGAGACAGACCATTCCCTGGCATGGGATGCTGGGAACAGACTCTGCCCTGCCCCCAGGACACCTACTTGGCCAGCATCATGGTGACCCCTGCCATCCCAGCTCCCTCCACAAACTTAGCCTGCCTGAGCTGGCTGGGCCACATTCCTGTGGCACCCAGGCCTCACTGACTCCACATGGCATGTGGCTTTCACTTACAGACCCCCTCGTGAGCGTCACAGCAACCCATTGAGAGGGGAGGAGCAGGAACTGGGAGCATCCCTACTGCCAAGATGAAGATCTGAGCCAAGGGACGAGCAGGGGTCTGCCTCGGGCCGCAGGGCAAGTCACAGCAGTTCCAGGACCAGACCCCAAGCGCCCTGGGCCTATCCAGGCTCTTGTCAAAGCAACCTCCTCCCAGTAGCTATCCTCTTCCATGAAAGGCAAATCTCCTCACCCACCTCTCAAACACTAGGCCCTGTGGTCCCTTGTGGAGGCAGCCTATGGGGTTGCCTCCTCGGGGTCCAGGAGGCCAGGCCAGCCCAAAGCCGCGTCCTCTCATCCCCACCAACCAGGCCTGCTCGGTACCACCAGGCCCCACCTCACTGGGTCCCCTCCGAGGCGTGTACATTGCTGAAAAACACCTCAACTCATAGGACACACACGGTCCACAAGACACAGCCCTCTTCCTGTATAGATCCATGTCAAACCCAGAAACAATCACTTAGAGATGGACACTAAGACGGACACACCAGGCAGACGACCAGACACCTGCAGTCCTATAAGACAAAGTCTGCTGTCAAGCAGGAACACAGATAAGGAAGAACCACACAGAGGCAGGAGGGAAACGGGAGACCTCTAAGCTATGCAGTCACGTGCTTAGTCACACCTACAGCTACACAATCACCCACCCCGGTGCCATACAGTCACCACGTCCCCATGCACTCCCACGCTTGCATACAGGGACCCTGGAACACCTGTACGCTCACAACCACCCAATTACACCCCAGCTCCCTAGGGCAATCTCCCCCACACCTTCACATCCATGCATTTATTGAGGGGTGCAGCCAGTGCCAGTCACCCCCAATTCAGGTACAACGATTCCTGAGACGTATGGACAGTCAATGCCACGCTTACTCTCGCCTCCTTCCTCCCCTCCCTCCGTTCCTGGGCCGGTCCAAGAATGGAACAAAAGCCCAGCGTCCCCTCCTCGCCTCCTCCCCCTCTCTGCTCCCCTCCCCCCTGGCGTCCGGCCCCTTTGTCCTCCTGCAGCTGAGGCAGAGCGGGAGTCCAGGCAGAGCAGCAAGGACAGTGGAGCGAGACTGCCGGGTGCAGCAGCAGGACAGACAGGAGGGGTCGGCGCCAGAGCAGCAGCGCAGAGCACCAGGGTGAGGGCATGGCCAGGTAAGTTCCAGGTACATCCGGGGACTCAGACCCTCGCGGCAAGGCTGTGTCGTGTCTAAAAGTCTGAGTGTGTGTTTGTGGGTGTGGGTGTGAACGAGAACAGGGTAGCGTGTCAACTTCTAGAGGCTGGATCTCTTAGTTGGCAGCAGGATCCTTGTCTGGAGGGGCCCAGATTCTTTGCTGGGGAGGGAGAATGCCCGATAGGGCCCTGCCTGGGAATCCCTACCTTCCACGTTGCAACGGGTGTCCTCCAGCCCCCAGACTGGGAATCTCCAGGGTGGAAACGGAGTCTGATGTCCCAGCGCAGTAGACAGCTGCAGAACAAATGAAAAGATGAAAAAGCATTGGCGCGCTTCCCAGGAGAGGACTCCCTCCCTGCCCCACCAGGCAGCCCCTTGTGCAGCCGGGACAAGTCCCCCCTTACCCTGAGGAGACCTGCCCTCTTGGATCTCAGCTCAGGAGGCGGCTGCCTTCTTAGCCAGCAGCCTGCAGAGAAGGGAATGGGGGCAGCATGCTCTGCTGACCTCTCACCTCCCTCCGCTGATCCTGGGCTGCTCCAGGACATCCCCCAGCCCTGCCAAGTGTGGCTGAGCAGCTAGGCATGCAGAGACCGGAGCCAGGTGGGTGCAGGGCCCGGCCCCTCTCCTTGGGCACAGTTAGCTTCCTGGGACCCTGCCCACCAGGGAGCCCATTTCTGTAATCCCGAGACAGGGGATCCACCACCAAGGATGACCGGGGCATGAGCAGTGAAAGCCAGACTAACACTGGGCAAGATTTGACCTCCAGGGCAAGTAGCCTCGTGCGGTGAGCTCCCTGTCCCTGGAGGTGTGCAAGCACAGACTGTATGTTCATAATGGCCAAGTTACAACCAGCCCAGTGCGGCCCTTCAGTCTGCACAGTGCTTTCACACACACCTTTCTTTCGATCCTCACAGCAACCACTGAAAGTCTGACTCCCTGTGTGTTTGTTTCCTTATGAGACTTAAAGAAGGGCAGGGGCATCTAAAGAAATGTTCAGGGTTGTAAGGATCAAATGAAATTGTGAACATAAAAGCAACTAACACTTGTGCTTCCTTCCTCTCATGTAAAAAAAAAAAACGTGAAGAAATGTTAGCTGAGTTTGTACTATGTACTTAGCACTTTTCAAATTCCCCTTAATAGTCACAAAGTCACAACAATCCTGTGAAGTAGGCACTATGATCCCATCTCAGAAGAGGAAACTGAAGGGGAGTGACTTGCACAGCTCACACAGTGAGTCAGTGACAGAGGCAGGGTTAGAACCCGGATCAGCCCTTAGAGCTAGCTCTATTTCCCCACAGTGCTTCCTTGAAAACATGGAGAGAACTCACTAGAGAGAGGGCCAACTTCCCTCTCAGCTCGGCCCTAGCCTCCGGCACTCCTCTCCGGGCCTTAGCAAAAGTTCTTTTCTAAATACAGACAAGCTTCCTGCATTGCCTTCCTTCCCCTGGCTGATTCTACCTATGCTTCTCAGTCTGAAGATGCCTCCATAGGAACACCCTCCCAGACTCCCCTTCAATTGGGTTTAGTTGGCTATCGGCTCCCACACTCCTTGTAAACCCTTTCCTTATTAGACTCTCCTCAAATCATCCCATCTGAGAGCTTACCATCTGTCTCCTGCTGATATTAAGAAAAAGTTTCGTGGTGCCTGGGTGGCTCAGTCCGTGGAGCGTCTGACTTCTGCCCAGGTCATGCTCTCACAGTTCATAGGTTCGAGCCCCATATCAGCTCACTGCTGTCAGCACAGAGCCTGCTTTAGACCCTCTGTTCCTCTCTCTCTCACTCACTCTAAATAAACATTTTTTAAAAAGAAAGAAAAAGTTTAACGAGTCTAAAGAACAGAAAGAGTAAAATGGCTTAAGTGGGTAAGCGAAGGGGAAGAGATACAGCTAAGGCAGGGCCCAGCCCTTCAAGTAGTCAGGGGCTAGATCACTACAGCCATTAGGGCTCTGGGTGGAGGAGTGGAATGAGGAGCAGCTGAACAAATGAATGAGGAGCAGCTGAACAAATGAAAGCACACGCCTTACATACATGCACACCTGCGTGAGCAAACCAGCCAAGGGACCAAGGAATAAACGGGCGAGGGGCCTCCAGCCCTCACGCCAGGCCCAACCGGGTGGATTTGTGACGCTGTTTGTGCTCTTTACCTGGCAGGATGCTGGAGAGTCCAGTGCTGGAGGAGTCGGAGCACGGGTCCCAGGGGCCGTGCGCCGGCTCTTGCCACGCGCAGCGCCTTCTGCAGACCCTCAACGCGTACCGACTGAGCGGCACCTTCACCGACGTGGTGCTGCGCGCCGGTGGCCGCGACTTCCCGTGCCACCGCGCGGCACTCAGCGCGGGC